>NW_027112750.1:240003-244468 GCF_000696795.3 Halyomorpha halys
ATATATATAATGAGGGCTTGATAACTGAGCGGGTGGGGCGAGGGTCCCAGAGTAGTTGGAAGGTTGTGGGTTCAATTCTCACACTGGTAAGTCAATATTTATTTCACGGCAGTCCCAAGAAATTAATCTCTCTCATTTCCACTCTGGACCTGTATAGGTCCTCAATGGATTTGAGGAGAGAAAAAAAAAGACTTCCTATTCATTTATTTCATTTTTTTTTTCTTGTTGCCGTGTTATTATTCTAAGTCTAATTACTTCACATTCTTTTCAAATTAAGGCAAGATTGAATCACAAGGCAAAATCAAGGGATAAATTCAACATTGTACATGTTAAATTGTGAATGATATTTGAAAACTGACAATGAGAAAAAATAAATAAATAAAAATATGGTGAAGTATCTTCATTCATGTGTAAGTACATGTATTTACTCTTCAATCTAATTAATTATGTTATAATTAATAAGTTAGATTGCTATAATTTATTAATGATAATTAGATAAAGGAAGTTTTGAATTAAGTAATTCGATGCGCTTACGATCAAGAAGACACCATAAATGGGACAAAGAAAACAACTGCATCTTCAATCAAAGTGAAAGTGCATCGTAGGCAGGACTGGAGCAGGAGGCTATCTCATTGATAGTACAAAGGAACACTCCGTCATGGTTCTATGCCTTTATATAACTATTTGTTCTTGACTTCATTTCATTTAAGGTTGACTTAAAATACCAAGAAAGGCAAACTTAATTAAGCACTAATCTCAAAGAGGGGCTTAGTAATGAGGTGGTGATGGAGAAGTTGACGAAGGGCAAAGTCATCCAATTGAAACTCCTGAAGAACCACTTCAGTTGCTTTAAAGTTTAACTCGATCGAGTCACTTATAATGATAGCAACTAGTACATAATGCATCAAGGGATTTGATAACTCAATTAAAACGTCATAAAATCTCTTTTAATACTCATAAAAAAGTAGTGTAGAGAAAAAGAGGTATCTATTTTTTTTTTTTAATATAGTTCAAGTCAAGATGTCAAGTCAATTAATATAGGAATGTCAAGATTAATTTCTCGGGGCTGCCGTGAAATAAATTTCGACCGATCGAAGTGGGATTCGAATCTACATATTTTAATAGATACAAAAAAGTCTTCCATTGTCTTCCAGTTAATAGGATTTTGGAAATTATTTAAGGAGTGAAAATAATAAAACTAAAATAATCCTGGCTACACAAAATGAATATTAAATACATAAAATAGTAGTATAGAAAAATAATATGACAAATGCCCTAACTTCACATCACACCTCAATAGTTTTGGTTTAAATCCTGATATATCAACCCTAGAGTATGATAAAAAAAAAGAATAGAACAGTAATTATATTTTTAATGCGACAATAAATACTGTTCAATATCAAATGTAAAAAATTAAAGATTAAGTGAAGTTTTACGGCATTAAGCAATAAAGAAAGAACGAACAAATTTGCAGGGTTTCGTGAGAGCTAAATGAAAACAAGATATAAGAAAAAGTATTTCGGGGATGTAGACTCTTCCTGTAGTCTATTTATAAGTTATATCAATAGAAAATGTATGATTAAAGCTTTAATAATTCTAAAAATGACTTAAAACCGTCCCATAGTCTGGACTCCCCACTAGTTAAAACAAAAATCGTTAGATTAATGCCAGATACATTGATTTGTTTTTAATTTAACTAGGTTTTGAATGGGAAGCATATTAGACAAAAAAATTATAAAATAAATTTAAACATGAATACTTCTAAATGCATACATTTTTACAAATTGGTAATTAACAAATTAAGTAATAAAAAATAGTTTAAAAAGTTTGACTCTAAATAATGTTATCATTAAAAACTAATGAATTCTTGACAAGGAGAAAGCACGGTGTGTTCTCACCGATTTTGATCATTTTTTTTTTTTCTAGTGATTCAAATATATCCAACCGTTAGTGTTCTAGAGTAAAGTAAATTAAATAAAAAAAAGAAAAAAGAATCTTTTTTAAACCAAATAAATTAAGTAAAGTTTACATTTCAACTAATTCTATTATAAAGTACTCCTGGCTTAATTATAAGGTATAAGTGGATAGAAAATGTTAAATAATGAGGTCTTAATAGTAGACTAATTTAGTAAATAATAGTAATTAATAAATCTCTAATTAAACGTAGATTAATATAGGGATAAGATGGTCGTGGATACGGTCAGCAAATAAACAAAAACTTATTGTGTAGTTATTGTATTTCAATAACAAATCTATAAGAGAAGATATTTAATTTAATTTTTTTTTTCATATTGGAAGAAGATTGTTGACCGTATGAAGTAGATTGTAGGAAGATAGTCCGTGGTCAATAAAGGTATCAAAATAGTAAAAGAAAAGTATGTATAGTTAACCAACGATTCGCCCACTTTGAAGGGCTTCGTCAGTGCTCTCACGGCCAGAGTTGTTCACTGTGTTTCAATCTGAAAAAGAATGTCTATACCATCACAATCTGTCTGACTCCGACTCAAATCAGAAACTCTGCTGGAGCATATCTAATGAAGGGCTGAAATTCAGGTCAAAACATCAGAAAAAATAAATAGGTTTTGGTTTATTTGTTGACTGCACTCTCAACCGTCTTTTCCGAACTTAAATAGCGACCCTTGCATCATCTCCTTGCCTGAAAAGAAGATGGCCACGATACCAGCTAATGTAAAATGTCATTAGAGTGCTACCAATGGGTAGTTTCTCGACACGCCTGTAACACTCCAATTTAACTTATATCAGATTTACTAAATGTATTATAATGTACAGCTAATATAATTAATATTTAAATTAATAGCAATAATTAATATTTAAAAAAAAATAGCGACCATTTTTATAACAGCAAGTTTGCTTAAAACGCAATAATAATGAGAAGCTATGATAGCATATGTAAAATAAATTAAGAGGTTATAATTGACTATTTCAGAGGAATATGAAACAACAGCGACTATAAATAATGTGTAATAAAACAATAAAGACACCCTTTATACTAAGTTCTACAGAAGAAAACACCATACACTTAAAAGGAAATAGAAAGGTATATGGTCAGTTAAGCTTCAAGGACCATGCTTGAGAGCGTTAATCATCGAGTGTAAAATTTCATTAGAGCCTACCCTACCCATTTTAATCAACATCAAAGAGATAAAATAAGTCAATATTTTATATCAATTAAGGTCAGCTTTTAATCTCTTAACATATGAAATAATCAATAACCATAAAATGCCACTGAAAGCCAGTACACAATTTAATAAAAAAACATTGACTAGCCTACTTAAAAAAGTTTACTAATCATAAACAATACAAATAAAATCAAAAGAAACTTTATTCAATTAATTGAATGACTCCTGCTAAAAATTTAGGAATGACGAAATAAAAAAAAAAAAATAAATGGCAGCTTTATTATTTTTTTTAGTGAGCTCTTCCTGTTAATATTTGACCAAACAGACATAAACAATAAATTAGTTTATTAATCATTATATTCTAATTATTATTTTGAGAGTGGGTAACTTCAATTAAAACACAAATACTCTTTGATCTTAATCATTTATCTGTTGGTTATTGGCCTTCAAGTCACTGGGACACATAAAATATTCATATCATTATTTTTAAATAATTTTATGTAGAAGATTTTATCTTCAGGTTTTTTTTTTATTTTAATAAAAAAAGTACATACTGGTTTTGTATATGATACCTTTTCTAGTTTAATATTACAGTTGAAATCAATAAAAGAGAGATAAGGATCAAAAGATATTTGTGTTTAAATAAACAATAAATTTTCACAGTATGAGAGAAAAAATCTAATCATTCCAAAATGACGAGTAAAATTGTAGTTAAATTATTACTAACCAAAATCTACATCATTTCTATATAGGTTTTGATTAAAGAATTTACACCAAATGAAATTTCATGAAAACGTTACAACGCATTATTGAACTCCTTACATAAGTTTCTTAATAAGTTGTAACTTAAACATGCCAATAAATTCACTTCAAACATTCTACACATAAAGGAAAATATTAATAACTTATTTTTTTCTCAATATATTTTTTTTATAATGTCCATGGATTTCAAAATGCAAACGAATGTCAAGGTTGTAAATAAATAAACATTATAGATGACTAATAGCAAAGAGGTAAGATCATAAATGCAATTGAGCAATCCAGTAACTAAGTATCAGATATTTGAAAATGTTATCAGTGAATTTATTAGGAATATGATATGATTTTTAATATTTTAAAAAAAGATAATTAATTTTGCTAAAACTTTGGACGTTCAAGACAACAGAGGAAGTGTTAAGTATCCTTTGTTTTAAACACCCTTAATGAACATGTTATATATGTGTAGTAATATTGGCACATATTTTAGAATTCATTTTATATTTTTCAGAGCTTACAAAGGCTTTTTACAGTTATATTATAATTCTATTTTATTATTATAATTATTA
>NW_027112750.1:249978-267615 GCF_000696795.3 Halyomorpha halys
AAATTTACTGGTTGTATTTTTTTATACAGTTGTAAATATCAACAAATAAATAAAATAAAAACAAACACATTAGGAAATAAAAAACAAAATATAACTAAAATAATAAAGGTGTAAACAGCGGAACTGACTATTGACATTGAAAGTGAATAAACTATTTATGTAAAATCAATAAGATGAAGTATGAAGGCTGCTAACCTAAAAAAAAAAAGAAAAAACATTTCCAATATCTTTACTATAAGTACAATGAGAACAAGTGTATCATTTTTCTTTTAAACAATTTTTGACTTATATTTATACTTAATTTATTATTTAATAATAAGTATTTTTAAGCAAGTGTGTATTTCCAATAGTTTAAGATACGATGTTAAAGTATTGTCAAAAAAATAACATAATATGCTAGAGCCACTAATATTGTTGAGAAATGTACTGTTTCTACCAAATATTTTTAAGCTTTTTATCAAGATAATAGAACTGAGTAAATGACCGAAGACACATTTATCCATATAAATCTATTAAAAATACGAACAGAAAGCACGTTAAAAAACGTGTTCCAAATAAAGAACTCAATATATGGAACAGGTTCCAAAAATAGTACATGAAAGGGACTGAGAAGTGATAACGGCCAGTGGGCCAGGTTATCTCAGGATCCAACCAACCCAAATACCTCCGGTCCAATCACTGCTATTTTGGGCACTCCTGTCTGCTCCGGCTCTGTAAGCAACCCTTTGTCTAGCCGGTAGTCTGGGGCGATAAAGAACGACTGGATAACAGAGCGATAAAACATCAACAGAGGTTCTAAAACTCAAGGTGAGAGACAAGTAACAAAGTGGTATTGAATTTTGGATGCAAACTATACATTTGGAGTTGTAAGGCCAAACTTTATCCTACAGGTTTTGTTATCAGGATTATTGGACTGCTGATAAATTCTTAAATTCACGTAAATAGTGAGATGAGGTGGGGAAGTAGATTATTGGGCAAAAATCATTTAAGGCCATGAAAGGTCATTAGTTTATTCTAGAAAAAAAAAGGAGTGTAATGCCTTTATAGCATGACACCACGGTTCTTACATGGCGTTTTACGATTACTACCAAGGACTGCCTTACAATATTAAACTAACCCAAACCTACGTAAGGTTAGCAATGCAGTATCCTATTATTAATAGAAAATCTATATTGAAATCATTCTCACCTATAAAACAATATTAAGGCTATTTATTTATGAATTTATAAATTTATGAATTTAGGAAGTGTCGAGACAAACATCCAACAATACCAAAAAAATATTATTATTTCAACACAAGGTCCTGACAGTCGCAGTAAATGCACCTTGGTTCAAAACAGATATTCAATTAGATCGCGAAATACAATTGGAATCAATAGACGAATTCATCAAAAACGTTATAAAAAAATTCATTTTCAGTTAATAGGATTAGCTAAAAGTGCAGAGGCTTAACAACGTAGGAAATCCAACTTATCTCGAAGGCTGAAGCCCAGACATTCTACCATGAACTTCCTATTTATTTACTTATATAAGTAAGTTTTTCATTTCGTTAATTCTATAAATAGGGCCGTCCGTAGCTCAGGTGGTTAGGCGCAGTCATACCGATCTCAGATCTGCTGGCGATGCTGGTTCGAATCCGGCATGGGACGTTGACTTTTTTCATTGAGTGGCGGTCCCACAAATGAAAAACTTGACCCCAACCATGGTTAAGTAGTATAGGACTCCAATGGGAGTCTTGGCCGAAAAAAAAATCTATAAATATAAGTTGTTTTGTTCTTCAATTACATAATCAATTATTATTTTTGCGATTATTTGTTTTATAATAATTTATTTTAAATTATTCAATTAATATAAAATTATAAATAGTTAGGGGTATCTTTTGCATGAGGCCAAAACTTTTCATTATCAATTGTGAAAATAAAACAAAATTATTTTTATAAAAATTTAATGCCGATCTAGTAATAAAGAGTATAAATAAATAAATAAATAAAAACGACAAAGATTTGGAATTCAGGGCATCCAGCGCCATCTAGACTTGTCACACCCTTATTTTGATTAAAATGTGACTGATAACCTTGTATAAACCAATTAAAATTAATATATTACATCCATACCAAATACTAACACCGATCTGTTATCTGTTTCATAAAAAGTAATAATTAAATAAATACATATTTACAGCTAGATAGCTAAACTAAACCATCTACGGTTCGCTTAAGTATTTACTTTCAACTAATCCTATTAACTGGATTAGTTAAAAGTTCAGAGGCTTACAACTTTGGAAACCAACTTCATCTCGAAGACTGAAGCCCAGACTATGTCAAGACATTCTATCATAAACGTTCTATTTATTTATAAAAGTTTTTCATTTCATTAATTCTATAAATATAAATTTATTTTGTTTTTTTCTTTTATTCTTCAATTACATAATTATTAATATTATTGAGATTATTTTTTTAAAAATAATGACTGATGACCTAGTATAAACCAATTGAAATTAATATTATACATCCATATCAAATACCATCAACGATCTATCTAAAAAGTAATACTTAGATAGATATTTACTGCTAGATAGCTGACTAAACTACCTACGGTTCGCAGAAGTATTTTTTTTAGCCACACTAAAAGAAGTGAAGCGTACATGTTTACCACACAGTGCGAGAGGGTTGGTGAGTCGGAAGGCCATGGGAGCGATAACGCGTGAAATATCGGGTTCAAGGGGTGGCACTATATGTTCTTTACGTTCTAAGGGCGTCTAAAACCCTTCCCTTTATTTCTTAGTGTTAACTCTGGAATTTTATAGTTTAAATATAAAACGATAAGTAAATTCTAGGCAGTAAACACTCTTTCGAAACGGGAATTTTATTTTATCTCTGAGAATAGTAAATTTCTCATACCCTAATCTTAAAGTATTGCATACAATACCAGTGTTTATTGAGTACAAATAATTTTAAAGAAACATCAATTTTATTAATAGAGAAGTTGTAACATTATCTGGTGAACATAATATAAATTTTGTTCGTTGCTTCTACCTTAACAACCAGTAAATGTGGTAACACAAATAACCAACTCTTACCTGGCCTTAGAGAAACCAGTTTCTTTTACAACTTACAACGATAAGGAACTACAAGATATCCCACATCTATTCTTTTGAATAGTATTCTTCGAATGAGTAAAGAGTGGTATAGATAAAAATTTTGAGATAAATCTTAAATAAAGTGGACTACAATAGGGGTATTCATGATCTTTAGTTTAACATGTTAAAGCGTGTTAAATGGGAAAGTGTAAACTGTTTTACTTAGAACACCCATATATTGAAAATAATTCATCGAACTAACAATAACAGATATTATTATAATAAAACTTTAGAATATAGCTATACAAAATAGATACATGGTTTCTGGAATACAATTTTACAACTGGAGCCAGACCTAAATAAACTCATTTTCTTAGTCGGGCGGGAAGAAATTCTGGAAGCAGCCCCAATCAGACGGCCAGACTGGCGCCAGCACGAAGAAAATGTTTAAAACACATTCTGCCATGGCAGTAAAATAGATAATTACATCATACGTATAAATATTATGGCCGCGTTTTATGATACTTTTGTATCATAAATAAATTCACTATCAACGTTATTGCTACCGAATTAACGTGAACATTCTATAACTTCAGAATGCTATAGAATTAGTAACATAAAAATTTACATTTAAAATTGTTGTTATTTTATAAATGCATTAAAGATCACGTTAATTGGTGTTTTCGTTATAAATCAATAAAATGATACATTTATAACTAAATTAAACAGAAATTTAATTAAATTAGATTCTTTTCAATTTAAAATTAAGGTGGTGGATAATTGCTGATCATTAGAGACCGACTTTTTTTACAATTTTTATAATATAACCATATATGGGGTTTGTTATATGGTAGTGAATTTGTTGTGGATAATCTTGTATAAGAAGAGTTAAATAATTATGATTTTAAATTAAAAAATAGGCCTTTAACTTATAATAAAGGAAATGAACTGAGCAGAATAGCCTGCAAAAGTAACTTTAAATTAATGCGAGGAAGAAATTATAATTGAAGATGTCCTTGATTGAGGATGGCTAAAATGGCCGAAACGTTGGACTGGTGAAAAATAAAAAGTGTTGAGACAAAAAAGGATACAAATTTTTGATATATTTAATAAATAATTACCTTGTCTCAAGAAATTGAAATAATATAATTAAAATAATTTATTTATTATAAATATGAAAATATTCAGATATACTTGTCAAATATATTCAAACACTCCCTTGAAGTAGAGTGCATACTACATATTACAACTATCAATTCAGTATCCATGGTACTACATCTGAGCCTTCTTAATAAACGTAATAACGATGGTAATGACAGTAGATGAGGGGGAAATTGAAAATTGGGCAAGAGATTGGAAAATGGGAAAATGATTTAGGGGAAGGCTCAGAGGTTGATTGCAGACAACAAGGTCCGGCCCATTAGACCAAGTGGGAGGACCCAATAATTCCCTCTTCTCTTTAATCTTCCTTCGCCCTGTAGTTTGTAGGGAGTGAATTGGACTCCTTAGAGTCACATCACAGGAGAGAAGTGAATCTATAGATAGGATATGCTTAGTTACTGAGATGATCCGCAGAAGTTGGATATATTCCAAAAAAAAAAAAAATAAACCAAATCATAACTAAATATTATTACTTATACATCTTTGCAAAAGCTGATATGCAAAATATACAAACAACAGCGGTATCGCAATCCCAGTTCAACAGTGCAACAGCTCAAAAAATGTTTATTTTGAGATATGTATGTAATATTAGCAATAAGGATAAGATCTATACAGAATAATAGTAAAATGTTATTTAGAGATATTATAGTTTTGAGCTGTATAATCTTATTCATATCGCCAAAATTAAATGCATATCTCAAAATAACCATTTCTTAAGATGTTACAATGTTGAACTAGGACAAAGATATCAGGAGGAAACAGAAGTTATATAGGAGGAAGAGATAGATATTTTTCTTATACTGCAGAATAAACAGGAAAAGATAACAGCAATATAATTAATCAAGTATACCGGAAATGAACTCATCAGTTTTATAATGCATCCAACAGATATATTCTGAAAGAAATATAACCGAGATAGGAATAAAATTTTATTATACTGAATATATAATACAAACTCAAAGAATAATTATTTTGGTCTTACATAGTTAATCAAAATTAAATCTAACAAAATTGGAGCATTGACCATCGGTTTTAAAACTTAATGAGAAGTCACTCTAAATAAAAACCATCATTTACTATAAGGAAGCATAATTTAAATATTTTATATTTCGTAATATTTTATTTAGGCTAAGTGAAGCAAAATGTAAAGAATAATCTATCTCTCAAAATAAGAGTTTTTAATGCCACAATAAATAAAACGGAAGCATGAAAATATAACATAATAAAGACAGGCTGAAACATAAAAGTAATCCTTGGTTGACCACAATATACTCCAGTTAAATTATACATTCGTAAATGTAAATCTTCATACAACGTTGATATTTTACTGTATAGCCTAAATCAAAACGACAAATTTTAAATTTTATAGAATTTGTAATTTGTACATGTTTATATTTTTCCACATGTGCATGCTGTCATGGTCACCTTAAAAGCTGAAGATCAGAAAGATTTAAAAGAGAATTTTGAGAGAAATACGAAAATAAAACCTATTCAAAATTAAATTATAAATTCCTATAATAAATAATACATATAATGCAATTCCGGTGTAAGGAAGAAGAAAAAATAAATGTACTCAAAACTTGAACAAATTTTTAAAAGGACATTTCAATTTTTTCAAATTGTAATAAAATATACATGAAATAAAAGATAGGACGGTGAAATGGTCGTTCTTAAAATTTTATATTTGTTGACACACTCGTCGCTGAGGAAATGTTTCAAACAAAGGAGACCACTTCACTTCAAAGCAAAGTCCTAAGAGGGCTGACCAGTGCAAGCTCATAAATGAGACAAATTCCATAGTCTGAATCCTCAAGTTTGTGTGCTGCCGCGTTCATAAACGATTTGCAAGCACAAGCTTGGTAAAGGAAGGACCACTTCAGTGCAGTTTAACCACAGCTTCATATGAAGGAGATTTTGTGCAGAAACAGCTCATGAACATGATGGAGTTGATGGAGGCGGCCACTTGAAATCTGATCTTTGATCTAACTGTCGGATCCCCTTCTCTGTTTACCTAATAATTAATTAGTAGCGGCTCGATAGAACGGGGAGGTCTACATCTCCCCTACGAGGAACACGTGGTAGGATGAAAGACTTTCTTAGCACCATCACAAACAATTTCAGATTAGTATTTTCGTGAGCAAGAACCACTTTTAAGTACTTCGAGTTTAGGCGTAGGCTGTCACCATTAGTACACGAACAGGCATTCTCAACCACCACCACAAACCTTACTGATTACTCGTACCTTGGCTGATCAATTAAAATGTAACATCTACAATCCAACATAATTGGAATAGTACAAACGCGTGCGGTGTACAGGTTCTGGAGTGGAAAAATCGTATTCAGCATGCTCCTGTTAGTTTGACAATCAAAAGTGATTGTTAGAACAAATATGTTGAGTCAAAGTTTAAGCAAGCAAAGGAGAATCGACACTAGTGTGAGAGTTCGATTCACAAAGGAAAGACAAACGTTTTATTTATTGAGTGGAACTCTACTAATATACCAGGGCATTCAAAAAGTCCTGTCGTTTTTCGTTTGTTCGTAGTTTATTTTGATTATAGAGTGTTTGCTAATTAATTCCGTTCAATACAACTTTTATCCATGTAAACACAAATGTTTATACTTTATGAATAGGAGGCTAAGGAGGATTAATTTAATGCAGTCACCAGTCTAGTTAAAATGATTCCAGTTGAAACTCAAATTCGGTCGATTTTGCTCTATGAGTTTAAACTTGGCTCAAAACCTGCCGAAACTGCTAGAAAAATATGCTCCGTGTTTGGGGAAGATGTGCTGTCTGAGCGGAAGGCACAATTTTGGTTTTCAAAATTTCGTGGAGGCGACGAGACACTAGAAGACGAGCCACGCTCAGGTCGACCAACTGTAGTTGATAAGGAGGACGTTCGAAGAGTAGTAGAGTTGGATCCGCGTCAAAGTTGTTCAGAGATAGCCTCTCAACTTAATATCTCAGCCACCACTGCCTGGAATTACCTTAAAGAACTGGGAAAAGTGAAAAAACTGGATAAATGGATTCCTCATAAGCTTTCAGATGCCAATATGCTTGTTCGCTTGACAACTGCATCTTCGTTAACTTCCCGCTTGAAAGTCGAACCCTTTTTGAATCGAATCATCACCTGTGATGAGAAATGGGTGTTGTACAACAACTTCAGACGATCATATCAGTGGTTGTCGGCAGATGAGAAACCTAAACAATTTCCAAAACCAGATCTCCATCCAAAGAAAGTTTTGCTCATTGTTTTCTGGACAGCCAAAGGTATAGTGCATTTTGAGATTCTGAATCAAGGGCAAACCATCACTGCAGAAGTATACTGCAATATACTGGACCATTGCCAATCCAAGCTTAAGACTTTTGATCCCTGCTTAGTCAACAGAAGAAGACCTTTGCTTCTTCAAGACAACGCTCGACCACACACCGCCAAATTGACCAGGGAAAAATTGACAGAAATAGGCTGGGAAGTTTTGCCTCACCCACCATATTCCCCTGACCTGTCACCCACTGATTATCACCTATTCAGAGATCTCGACAACAATCTGAGACAAAAATGTTTTCAAGACCGTGACAACCTAATTCACGAACTGACCACTTATTTTTGCAGTAAAAATCAACAGTTTTTTAAGGAAGGAATTTGGGCTTTACCATCTCGTTGGGAGAAGGTTACCGACTGTAACGGTGGATATTTTGATGAATAAAGGTGATTATTTGAAAATATTTATTTATTTATAATTTCCCCCAAAAAAACGACAGGACTTTTTGAATGACCTGGTATTTGCTACCTACACTCCTTACTCTATCCATCTTATAATATATTTTTATATATCTTTGAAACATTAAGATAAAAAAAAAATTGAACATGGACAAGATGAATGCCTGAGGACGATAGAGCTGATCGCAGCTACTGACGGAAGCCGGTTAATGGAATCGATTCTTCCCTTTCCCTCCCGACCGGAACTGACCGGCTTTCCCTCTTGACCATCAGCATCTCTTCCTATCTCTCTCTATTCCAATTTTTTTTTCGTAACCTTGAGAAATACATATTCTGACATTCTTATCTGGCGTTTACCGTTGTATTTTTGTGTTTACCTGTATGTACTCACAGGTTACAACATAAAGTAACACAAGCGTGTCATGTAAATGATGTGTCATGCAAGACATGTCACCTACTTCAGGAGGAACAGTCTATTGGAACCATTCCAAATTAGCCTTTGATAAAGAGCATGATGCCATATTATTTTTAGACTTCCCCTTCCTAAAATAATCGCCCTGAAGAATGATAAGTCAACAGCAGAATTTTGAAGACAAGGCCAGACTTCTATATCCATTAAATGTAATATAATATAAAGCAATGTTGATAAAATAAAATTAATGTGGCTTTCTGCAGATTATCAACGAGAGTCTGTTAGTCAGATTCGAAGTGAAAACTAAGAAATTCCCCAAAAAATCTTTGTCTCAACATTCAAATTTTTTAATAAGTAGATGACTCCTACAAAGGATATTTCATACTTTATCTATTTAAATAATATGTATTTGAGTCTTTAAAAACAACATATTTTGAATTATACAGTCTTATAAAATAATTAATATTATAAAATAAAATATATCACTCGGGCTCAATAGAAAACAATGTTAATAAAGCACCAACATAATACTTTTAAAATTTGTAAATAAATTAAACTTAATTAACATTATCTTGGTAGTAACAGTCGAGAATCCGTCCAAATTTCCAGAATGAGAGACTAAAATTAAGTAAAGTTTGGAGCAACTAAGATGAATTGTCAGCTGTTTCGGATATGTACTTAGAGGTTAGGAAAATACTAAAAACTTTATTTTTTTTTATTTTCAGAAAATTCCACGAGTATGGCCAAATTCCCAGACTTTTACTTTTAAAGTTTTTTAGAGGACTTCTTCGGGTTCCCCTGTCGGGAAATAGAAGTTCTTTGAAAGTTGATATACTATATAAATAATGACCAAGATATCAGTATATATTATTTGTACTATATAACTAAGGTTTTTCCTTTCTTCCCCATTTATCTTGTCCCTATTTTCAGTTTCTTTGACATATTATATTGTTACACTGAAATCATAATATTTATCAGAAGTTTTTATATTTCACTTATATTAGGGGTATTCATGATCTTTAGTTTAACATGTTAAAGCGTGTTAAATGGAGAAATATTTCCTTCTTTTTCCAATTTAAAACGATATGACATGTAACATGGCTGAGAGTCTGTTACTAGATCTGTTAAATGTAGAATGCCGTCACGAAACAGACCAGCTGAGCTTGTCACCGTTTTATTTGTTGTCGTGTTAGGTTACTTAATCGTAGTTTGTGTTTTTTTTTCCTTTGTCTTGTTTTTTGGACTTTTAAAGAAGACAATCATTAGCCAAACTTTTACACTGCTGCTTTTCACTTATTTTAGGCATGTATATAATAAATTACTGTAATCAAAACTCAGAAGTAAACAATAACATGAAGTTTTGGAAGGAAAGGTTACTAAACAAGTCTCTCAAAAAATCCGCTAGGATCTCTTATACATTTATCATTTAACATGAATTTAAATAAGGCTGCTCACAAAGCTATACATGGTAAAACATTTTACATTTAACACAATATCATGATTACCGCTATTATACAACGATTATCAAAAATGTAATATTAGGATATTACAGTAAGTAGTTTATAGAAAAAATATAAGTAGTCACAAGAGATAGCGATAATCAGAAGTAATTCATTACATTTTTATTATCATATTTATTCTTCATGCAGTTCGTAGATACTGGAGGTGTTTTTACCGCAGTACTAGCGAAGGCTTATCGTTGCAGTTTGAAAAATCACTGAACCCCATCCTCAGTTTCTGGATTGTTAACAATAGCTTGCTATCCCCAACGAGGTGGAAAGGCTAACACACGTCCGGTATTTTCTAACCTCATTGTTTTCCAGATTTGTTAACCTCTTTTTGGCTCACCCGTAGTTCCTCTGAATTGATTGTGCTACCCCCCCCCCACCTCCTCATGCTCTTTACGTAGTCTAACCACAAGTTCATTTCCTGGTAGATCACAATAACATGGAATCCACTGGAAAATAGTAACATTCCATAATAGGAAAGACTAATATATTTTCAGAATTTTTTATAACAGCAGAACTAAATATAAGAGATACTTCTTTAACGTAAGCCCATGTTCCGGCTTAAGTTCCAGGCCTTTATTACGTGCTAACTAAGCAAGATACAACCGGGACATTCCACGTCTACTCAACACTTACATTTCAGATTTTGTTCAAATATTGCACAGATGTTGTATAGGTATAGACTTGGAAAAACGAGCAATTTTGTTGAGATAGGTCCACTAGATTTTGAATTACAGAGCTGTTCTAATAAATCCGGTAAAAAAACAAAGAACAAGGTTTCTGTAGAAATTTCCCTAATTTGGCTGAAGACATGCGATGTGTGTCATTTTACAGCATAATTCATACCCTTCCATGTGATATCCAACACTATATAGGCT
Organism: Halyomorpha halys; assembly: GCF_000696795.3. NCBI lineage: Eukaryota > Metazoa > Arthropoda > Insecta > Hemiptera > Pentatomidae > Halyomorpha > Halyomorpha halys. The sequence continues at coordinate 260,736 of NW_027112750.1, forward strand.
AAGATAAGTTAACATAACTCGAAACAATTTAAAATTTTTATTTTCTCAAAAAGTAGATATTTCAAATGTATTTTTTTTTTTTCCTACCTCCTAATTTAATTTCCAAACAAATATATAGTATATTTTCGTATCATTCATTAAAACAGAATTAGTACTTCATACACATATAATATATGAAATGTATTCTATATACTTTTACTAAGTCATCTCCCCTTGATTGCCTTGTGGCATTATAAGGTGTTGATATCAGCCCAGCTAAGGTGTTATAGTCTAGCTACAGCCTAAGCCTACGCCCTGGAATTTATGGAACATGAAAGGATCGTTCCACAGGGAAAAAAAAAGTATTCCTTGAATAAGTTATATTGAAATAAATCACAGAGCAAAATATAAATACCTAAAATGTCTTTAATGTTAAAAAAAATAAAAACTAAAGATTAACTCTCATTAATTCACCTCTTTATTCATATTAATTGTTTCAGTAATGTTAAAATTTTAATGAAAATAAACATAACTCTGATGTTAGGAATGATTTTGTTTTTAAGCCAGGAGGTATATCGAGAGATTCTTTTATTTTCGTAAAATTATGATTAAATTTAAACATTTTCACAAATATTTTTGGGAATAAACGCAAGGTATAAGTGGGTTACATGGATAAAGAACGTCAGCGTAAAATGATAATAATATAAATGAATCAAAAGTTCTCTAAGACGAAATAGCTAATTCCTATCCTTTTAGCCACAACTGGTTACGATGGATTCCTTGCCGTAGCTCATATAAAAGAAAAAGAAAATTTTTAGTTAGTTGTGTTATTATGTCCCTAAAGTACAGTACAGTTGCTATTATACATCTTATAATATATACAAAAAAATAATATGGATCTGCTGCAAAATACAAAAATGAAAGAATTTCGTAAACTTTTTTCATGAGGAAAACGTTCAATTGGAAGCAGAGTGGCAGTTTTTTGGTTCAGCACATGGTCATGGCACTTGCAACCGAGTTGGGGGTCCATGAAGTACCCGTACAAGCAAAAAACTGGCAGAAGAAAACATTAAAACAACATAGACTTGTTCATCGCATGAGGACTATATTGGATAAGAATTTTTCTTGATAAAGCATTGCCTATCAAAGAAATCTAACAATACTTTGCGTTCATTATCGAAAATATTTGTGAAAGATTGCTCAATGGAATTATAATCTTGCGAAAATAAATAGAATCTCCTGATATATCTCCTAACTAATTAACTGAACCACTATCAGCATCTGAGTAACGTTTATTTTCATGAAAACTTTAAGATTAATATTGCTGTGACAATTAATACAAATGATGAGGTGAATTTATGAAGGGACATGTTGGCCAAGGCATGGCGAACTAAGATATGCGCGAGTATGTGGATGGGCTGGTACGAGTTGGCCTAAGCTCGTTCCCGATCCGTCGAGAGTAGGTTTTTTGGAAACAGATCAAAGAGGTTCGTGAGAGCGCTCGTGTAGCATCTCTACCATTGTTCTTTGTCTAGTTGCAACTGAGAGCTGTTACGAGGTTAAAGGTGTTTGTTGGAACTTTTTCTAATACGTTTTATATTTAATCTTATTTATTTATATTTAATTTTCTTTTTTTTGTAATAAAAATAATATAATCCCAGTGCAATGGCTGAAACCATTTGTACGTCCGCCATGCTTGCCTCTCTGAATAACACTGACATGTGGATGGTCCTCTCTTTGTTTAACGAGCATTTGTACAAGCCTCCGAATAGTGGCGAGCGGTCAACATGTGGATCCGCCTTGAGATTGGAGCTTTAGTTTTTAATTTTTTTAATATCGAAGGCATTTCCGTCCTACATTTATATTTTGCCCTGTGATTTATATTAATACAATCTATTCAAAGAATAAATTTGAAATATGTGCTCTCAAAGAAAATAAAAATAAAAATTTAAAATTATGTTTTGAGAAATGTTGGCTTATCTTAACCAATACAGTGAAGGATACTATATGAAAGGCCGTGGAATATGCAGTAAAATGATACCACCTCATATCTCTAGCTAAATCGGGGAAGCCTTTGCAACAATTCAAAAATTTGTTTTCTGGTTTTTAGTTCATTAGTGAGGTTGTAACAGCTTTGTAATTAAAAAATGAGTAGGTGTATCTATATAAAATTCCACAGTTCTTCAATATCTGATTTTCTGCAAGATTTGAGTAAAATCTGAGATGCAAGGTTCAAAAGTGAGTTGATTTGCCGCGGAATGACCCAACACTAAAGCAGAAAATAATTAATATATGTACACAATGAATTATATAGTACATAGTGTAAAATACCCCTTCAAACTTCGTAGCGCAATGAAGAAGAACAAATCAAATGGTTTAGGATCTGTAAATTATTTATTCATTAATTTATTCCATTTGTTTCTTGGCGACCTATTAATTCATATTTATTAATGTACTAAATTTCCACATAAACGTAACTGCCTTTTTAACATGAATTTATATTATTATTATGACAAACCGCCAAGATTAAAGTGTTTAATAGTCGTGATTTGTTGTAATCATAATAAAAAAATAAAATAAATGCAGATATTTAAACTTTGAAGCCAGTTAGTAACACACCTAGAAACTAAAAATAGTAAAACTAAAGATTAGAAAAGAAAACGCCCCATTTAAGAGAGCAGGTAGCGGTTGGTTGCCTGTCCTTGGCCCTCCCAATCTCATAAAGAGCTCTGTGATTCATCAACTGTCCCAGTAAGGAACGAAGCAACCTGCCTACGTCTTGGCCATCCTGTAGTACAATAATAGGACCACATTGCACATCAGAACTTAATGGAAAATTATAATGCAATCGCACGTCAGTAATAAAACAAAATTTAAATTTATAAAAAAAAAATTGTTGAATAATCTAAAAAAAACAATAAATAAAAACTAAAGTGGAAACCCCATGTAATGGATAGAGAAAAATACATTTTTACATTCATATTAATATTTTTAATATATGGCATTATCAGTTTCATCAACTTCTTCGTGGTTACCACAAAATAGTCAACATGTGTATGGATTATGACGTATATAGGCCAACAGAACACATCACTAAAATAAATAAAATAGTACATATGAAAATTTAAAAATATTTTTTTTTAAAAATATAATTAAAGAAAAACTAACATATAAAGATAATACAATGATATATTATAACGTATCATAACTATATATTTAGATACTAAGAGTATTCATGATCTTTAGTTTAACATGTTAAATGGAAAAACTTATGTTAAATGGAGAAATATTTCCTTCTTTTTCCAATTTAAAACAATACAACATGTAACACGGCTGAGAGTCTGTTATTAGGTTTGTTAAATGGAGAATGTCGTCACGAAACTGACAAGCTGAGCTTGTCACCGTTTTATTTGTTGTGTTAGGTTACTTACTCGTAGTTTGTGTTTTTTTTTTTTTCATTTTTCTTGTGTTCTTTAGTCTTGGACTTTTTAAAAAATATCAGTAGCCATACTTTTACACTTTTACTTTTCACTTATTTTAGGCATGTTGTAATAAATTACTGTAATCAAAACTTAGAAGTAAACAATAACAGGAAGGAAAGGTTACTAAACTTTGCTCAGAAAATCCGCTAGGAGCTCTTATGCATTTACTACTTAACATGACTTTAAATAGGGCTGATCACAATACTATACTTCTAACAATTAACATGGTAAAACATTTTATATTTAACACAATATCATGAATACCCCTACTGTCAGTGAAATGCCAGTGTGATGTTTCTGCAAATGTTGTAATGTTGTATTTTGTTCCACTTTAACGTGCTTTTCAACTTCATTCGCAACGGGTAAGTTACCTAACTCATTATGTTAGGCTACTAATTAAAAATATGAAATGACCAATTGATGTATAGTAGCTGCGTGATAAAAAAAAAAAAAAGACTTGCGTTTTTAATATAAGTTGTATAGAAAAATATTTTATGGGTAAATAACAATGTGAACTGCTACAGCAGGTTAAAGGGTCAGAGGGTTCAGTACTTTGTAGGAAAGTATTGTTTTTAGAACAATGGTTATACAAGGAGGGGGATTTGTTCAAGTGTAAAATTTTAGTTAAATGGTCGCAGTTTACTGGTATGTCTCTAGCACCACCACCTTACACACTTTGCTTGATCAACCAATGATATTGAATAAAAGGTTCAATGTTAAGTCTTGTTAACTATTATGTTGTAAAATAATTTCGTAGAGTTTTTATCAAATCATGTTAACTTGGTCAATAATATTAACATATTATTAAAAGGGATTAGTTAAGGTGCTTTTATGCATCAGTTTCAACTGAGATTCCTTATCTGTAAGTGATGTTTTGCTTGCTCAAAATAGAAGAGAAAAAAAAATTCATTTTTGTCATTTAATGATTTTTTTATTTCTGAAAAGGAAAATCCGCTGCACAGAAGGTTAACAAAATTTGCAGTATGTACGGCGATGCTTTAGGAGAAAGTACCGTCCGTAAGTGGTTTGCTCGGTTCAGAACCGGAAATTTTGATTTGGAAGACGCAAAGCGCTCGGGTCGTCCTTCAACTGTTGATGATGACCAAAATCTACCATTGGTCAGAGATAATCCTCACTCACGATAATCAGATAATCCTCAAGACACGGGATACCGCAGAAATGCTCATGCAAGTGTCTCAAATCATTTGGAGGCTGCGTGATATGATTCTCGGAAGTAGTATATGGGTTTCCTACAATTTGACGGAAAAGCATGTTCATCAGTGATTCCCTCCCAAAACGCAATGTTATTCACCAGGCCTTTCCTCAACAAATTTTCACTTATTTCGGGCCCTTTATAACTCTCTTAACGGGAAACACTTTAATTTAATATAGGACTGCAAAACGCACATAGAGGAGTTCATTGGGCAAAAATCTGAGAAGTTCTGGGAGGACAGAATTAAAAAATTACCTGAAAGATGGCAACATGTAATAAATCAAAATAGGTCATATATAATTGATTAAAAATATTTACAAGAATCTGAAAATTTTAAAGAAATCACCAATAAAAAACGCTACGACATATTTTACAACCCAATAGAGCAATTATTGCAAATATTATATATAATTTATTTTACTTCTAATAAATGGAAGATGGTCAAATTAAAACTCAAATATTGATAAATATTTTAAATTGAGCCAACGTTTCGACTCACGTTGCAGGGTTTCGTCATGCCTGTTTGACAAAGGTCAAAGACAGAGTGACTCAGTCTTTTATTTTACTTCGTATGATTATGTTCATTTTATTTATTTATTTTACATGCATTTATTTTTTTAAAAATATTTATGAACTTATTTTAATTACTTATTATAATTGTTCTGATTAATTTTTGGTATGAATGTGTTCAATTACCACTATTACTCATTGCCCGAGTGTGTAGCAGATTGTAGTACTTATCAATAAATAAAGTAATTTAAAAATTAAATTAAAAAATATATTTATGGTTGTAGTTATTTTAAACGAAGTTATGCCCGAAATTATAAGCGTCCACAAGATTTTATTCCAGTCCTTTGGTCAAAACGGTCTTAATATCCATTCTTTCAATTAAACTTTTTAAAAAATGGATAGCTTGTATATCTCAGGATTTTCATCTCGTATATGGTTTTTTTTGGGTTTTTTTTTTGTATCTTTTTTATATTCTGGTTACAATGATACTTTCTTCGTATTTATCTATATACAGTTTCCCTTCTAGACCAAATGGTTTTCAGAGTAACCTTCATAAAAAATACAGTTTTAATTAATTCACGGCCGAACGGTCCCTCCCCATTAAAATTATCCACTGGCGTAAACTACACATCTCAACATACTTCATTGGATCCTGAAACTGAAATTATAATGCCACAAGGCAAGCGAAGGGAAAACGTCAACATATATATGCATATTCCATTCTCCATGCAATGTATTTATTAGCTAATATTGTTTCAGGAGGGTACGCAAAAAAAATTAATTCACTGTATCCTGGCGTGATTTTCTTAATTACAAGTAGATAGTAGAGTTAATTTGTTCATTTAATTACAAAGGTGGAGAGTAAATAGGTAAATATAAAAATATGCGATTTTTATTTGTATCTCGAACATTGCAAAATTAATATTCCGTTTAAAATCATTCCACTGTTACATTGTTCCTAGTAATTGTTGATTTTAAACATGCCAAATAATGTGTCACACTGAAGGATACTGAAACTTCAAATATAGACATAGTAAATAAAATCAAATTCAAATATAAAGTGATATAAATGTATGGAATAGTGTACTCAAACTCTATTTTAGGAGAATGACCATATATCATAATTAGAATTTATCTGCAACCCTAAATTTGCAACTATAATTATAGCATTCTCTCAGATTTTATCATCAGTGCTCAAGCAGCGTGTGATTGCACCGACGATATGCAAACCACGTTATAACTAAGCCACTTTCACCTCCTTAAGGAAGATGAAGGTAGATTTTTTTTTATAATATATTTATTGATATTTACAACTATATACATATATACACATCAAGTTAATTTGCTGAAAGTGATATTATGTCATGATAAAAACATGTGGAGAATCTACCCATTGATAGAACTCCAAAAACACTTCTAAAGGAGAAGATCTCGAAGCAATCTTCTTTTCAGACGCATAGGAGGATTATTAAGTAGTGAAGGAGAAGCCAGGTTAGAAATGAGTTGGTTTGGGTGGTTGGGAAGTTTATTATGGAAGGATTGGTATCTGGTTCTGGCCAAATTGGCATCATAGGGGGCATTGAGGTCCTGATGGATGAGTTGATTTGTGACAAAGTAAGGAGCATTAAGGATTTTACGAAGGATTTTGGACTGTAAGGATTGGATTCGAGAGGAATTAGATGGTTTAGTGGAGCCC
>NW_027112750.1:267885-276024 GCF_000696795.3 Halyomorpha halys
GTTTTGGCACCATTCTTCGAGGGTGGTGATGTGGAATTGGAGGGATTGGGATACAATGGAAGGATCATTATTCACTGACAATAGGCATGTGTCATCGGCATACGTGGTGAGAATAGTGTTAGGGTGTCAGCTGTAAAAACTGTATAAAGGATAGGACCAAGGATACTACCCTGAGGTACACCAGCAGACTGAGGAAACAAGGATGAAAAAGCGCTGTTGTGATTTACCTGAAATAACCTGTCTGAGAGATAAGAATGGATAATGAGATAATATGTAGGGGGTAGGAATTTACGGATCTTGTATAGCAGTTCTAGGTGCCAGACTCCATCAAAAGCCTGTTCTACATCAAGAAAGACTCCCGAGCAGTACATTCCGCGCTCCAATGAAGACGAAACAACATCAACCACACGATGACATTGCTGGATAGTGGAGTGGGATGTTCGGAATCCAAACTGGTGATCGGGGATTATGTGGTTGGAATGAAGGTAGAATGAAATTTATTTATTGAAGATTTACAATTTTGTACCAATCATACAAGTATAAATAACTTTCATCCACACAGTTTTTACAAATAGGGTCTAGTTTATCATATAATACTTCATTACATTTTATAATTTAATTAATTTCTACCTACATCATCAAAGTAAACAATTAATTGAACTGGCCAATAATTATCCCTAATCATAACATTTGATTGGTGTGTGGACCATCGCAGCTTAAGGAATCCGGTGAATTGGATGCTGATAGTACAAGAGCCGGGAAGAAAAAAAGGTATAATTTCTAGTCAAAATTGATGAGTCTACCAAGTATAGGTAGGGGGGTGAAAAATGGCGGCTGTTTCAAAACTTTAAAAAACATTAATTTTTCATTCAGAGCTCTATATTTTAAAAACTACTACCGACATTAGAAAATCTAAATGAACTTTATTTAAAGAAGAGTAAATTTGCTGAAATATTAGCCATAATAGAGTTATTTATGTCCAATAGTTTTCGAGATATGACCTTTAAAAAAGCAACATTACATAAAAATGTACTGAAAGAGTATTAGTTAGTGATTTTATTTTGAGAAATCTATATCTCATGAACTATAGATGTCTATTATCAATCAAATTAAAGCTGGTTTAATGTACTATAAAGTAGTCTATGACATTTACTATGATAGGAATAGTAGTTTTCATGATATTTGCTAAAATATATCGATTTATAGTTGTTCGGAGACTAGGGTAGATTTATGAAAATTTTTATTTCAGAAACCATAGGACTTACAGTTGTCTGTCAGCACTCAAATAAAGCTAGTTAAATTGACTATAAAATAGTTAATAATGTTTATCTTTGTAGGAGTAGTAGTTTTTATGATATTTGATAAAATAAACTCACAAAATGTTAATTTCTAGTTGTTTGTATAAAATGTAGGATTTTTGAAAAAATATATCTCTAGACCTATTAGACGCATATATGTCAGTCAACACTCAAAATAAAGAAAATTGAACTTACTATTGTTTAGTTTATGACACTTATCTTCGTAGGGGTTGTAGTTTTTATTATATTCACATATGGATATAAATTTGGCAAATGAAAACTCGTCCGAACAACTATAACTCAATTTATTTTTGCAAATTTTATGAAAACTACAACTCCTACGAAAATAAATGTCATAACTACATTGTAGCTCATTAAACTAGCTTTAATTTGAATGCTAATAGACATCTGTACGTCAAATGGTTTTTGAGATATAGATTTTTCATAATAAATTCAATAACTACTGATATTTTAGTACGTTCCATACAACACTTGTATAAAATGTTGCTTTTTGAAAAGCTATATCTCGAGAACTATTGAACGTAAATAGCTCTATTAGGGCTTACATTTTAGCAAATTTACTCTACTTTAAATTATGTTATCTTAGATTTTCTATTATTGTTGTTAGCTTTAAAGATAAAGAGCTCCGAATGAAAAATTAAATATTTTTTAACATTTTAAAACAGCCACCATTTTTTATTCCCTCTAGCTGTACTTTGCAGACTCATAAAATTTGACTATTAATTATACGATTTTCATTAAAGTAATAAAAAATTGGAGTGAAATAACTGCCTTTTTTCTTCTCTGGGCTCTTGTACTATAACATTATGAACCAGTCAAACTTATTAAGTTTTTCTATGTTATCAATTCGAATTATGTCTTGTATACTGTATACATCATTGGGTGCATAGAGAAATGCTCGTAAATGTTTGTCCCTGTCTTCTATTAGCTCTTCAAAATAGAGAGGGATGTGGCACAGGCTGTTAGAAATTAATAGGTTACAGAAAGTCCAGCTTTCCTAGGGTTTAAAGTGGAATTTTTTTTTTTTTGTATAAAGTTTAATAAATACGGGATTCGAAATTCTTAACTGACTTTCTGATCTTAGCTTTTATATTTTAGGTCTAAACATCAAATAGGACTCTGGGCTGGAAATATTGAAGAGCAAGATGAAGGTATATGAAAGCAAATTAGTCGCATGATTTGGAGAATTTTAATTTTAAATATAAATAATTATTGATTGATTTGTTAAAAATTAAACAGGACGCTTGTTAAGGGATATGAGAAAAAAACAAAAAAAATGAAATGAGATCTCTCGTTTTAATGTTAGGAACTACATAGATTCGTTTAGTTTACTAACATTAAAGTTGTATTTAAAAAAACATTTAATTACTAATCTCCGCTCTTAAATTAAATGATTAAATTATAATTATTATTATGAGTAAAACTATCTTAAAATAATTTTGGATAATTTTCATACTATGACAGTATACAACCTTAAAACAATTCTTTCAGGACAAATTTGTTAGAAAATATAAATTTAAATTTTGTAGTGATTATCAAAAATGACTACATTGATTAAATGATAGATAGAATTTAGCTAACGCATAAATTTCATAAAAAATCCTCAGCAGTAACAAATAGATCTTTATCGTTGCATAAGAAATATTTATTTACACAGAAATAAAAAGTAAGGATTAAATGAAGGAATCTTTGTCAAGGTTTAGATAAGGAATTCGTTTTCATGGGCAAGGCGATAAAAACACTAAAACGTACAATACCACGAAATTAATGTGTACACAAATGAGCCAACAAACGAAGAAAATTTGATGTATATATCAGTCAACTTTTATTTTCACCCACTTTATTTTAAGAAGAAATTAATATTTTCCCGTTTTTAAAAAATATATTTACAATTTTGGATTGCCATCCAAAATCCATTTTGTATCCAAAAAATATATTTTATATACAAGTGAGTAAAATGTGAAAAGTAAATATAAGTAAAAAACAAAATTTGAACATTGTAATAACAACCATAGAAGAACAAAACATTTATTACCTCCTTTAGTTAATTACCTGGTTTTAAAAAAAAATTAAAGGTACTTTATAAAAATTCGCCATTTGTGCCGTTTTAGGCAATTTAAATCAGAAAAAGAACTGACTGACAATAAATACCACTCAATTGAACATTGATATGATAAGATTAATAAAAATCGATGTGGACCCGTTAAAAAAAAAAAAAAAAAATGATGAAAAGTATAAAATCAATAACATCAAGTGGCATATTCTATAAGGCGATTTTAGCAGAAACGTTGCTAAAATCGCCTTATATAGTACATATACAATTAAGTAATAACAATCACAATTATAATTACTAGCCAATTATTGTAATTTGGTACTGCAGAAATATAATTACAAGTAATTGTTATTACTTGATGAACTAATGTAATTGTATTTGTATACCTATATTTCCACACTAGAAGGTCTCGAAGCCATCTTCAAAAATAAATTTAAATTCGATTTTATGATTGATCGCTTGCGTATCGATTTATACTACCTTTCAGGATTTCTGCACACATAAAATACGTTCAAATAAATTAAATTCACAAATGAGTTAAATTATACACAATTGTAATTGTAATTAGAATCACTAAGGGTCAAGCGGTAATTGTAATTACTTTTAGTATCAAGAAATTATTGTAATTGAGAATTTCCATTACAATTATAGTGATTGCATTGTATAATTGAAATTACTTTACACAAGTTCAGTAATTGCACTTGTGTCGTACAATTACTTCAGTGTAATTGTTTGACAGAACCACTGATTTTTAATGTTTTAGACAATTTAACGGTTATCTTATTGTAATTATATTGCAACAGAATTATATAACTGAAGTGTTTATTAAATTACTCATGTAATGATTCCTCCCCAACTTTTCATTCCAGGCATATAACGAAATTTCAGTTTCATATAAATTTTTATTTTTGGGTTAGAGACTATTTTGCGAAACTTGGTTATTTGAAAATAGGGATCCTTCTGTAGAAAACTCAGATTAGAATATTTTTACGATCACAATATATTTCATATATAAATGGAGTGGAAGTAAAAAAAAAAAAAAAAAAATAGAAATAAAGAACATAAAACAATTTGTAAAATCGAAAAAAAATCCCATCAGTGAATTTCACAAAAAAACTTTTCTTTTTTTAAATTTATTTCTTGAGTCATCACTAAAATTATAACAGACAAAAAATTAAACTAAATTTCAAAAAATCTCTTCCAATCCCAAGTCATCTTGAGCTTTTTGGTATATTTATTTCTGAAAATATATAAGCAAGATGACTCGTTTTTAATGGTTTTGTGATTTTAAGAGCGTATAATGTAATAAACCATGGTAACTTATCATAACATGGCTAACAATTTTACTAAGCTTCGACAATAAAACTAAGGTTAGGAATCCATTAGAAAATAAATTAGGTACCTATTGAGTTTAGTCATCCATATCGCCTTGAGAGACAAACTTTTCTTCAAAAACAATTAAATATATATATTCTTCTTAGGTATACAAATTTACTAAATAATAAAATATATAAGAATAAAAAATAAATGTAAAAAAGTAAACTTATTTATTAAATCTTTAGATGAAATAAAATATTGTGATAAATTACAGCATAATGGAAATCAGCAGGAAATACCCTTAAAATAAAAATTTCCAATAAAAAAAGTTCCCATCGCTTAGAGAAAGTAAAGAAAAAATGCAAACATAAAGAGAAAGTGGCAGAGAAAAAAATAAATAAATGAGAGGCTCGTCGAATTTCTAAAAAGTGAAACAAAATTAAAGAAAATGATAAAATGTTTTTTTTTATATTAATAGTAGAGAGAATTTCTATAGAACGTCTTAGAAAATATTATATGTTTATGTTCAAGCAATTGTATGGGAATCTAAGGAAAACATTCATATACTTTATTATCACATTACGAAAGCACAGAATACTTATATAATATTTCATAGTTCTAAATAAAATATAAAACTCTAAAATTAAAATTTAATATATATCGTAAAAAGAGGAGGTTGAGGTGGAGGTTCAATTGATGAATTTTTCAAGGTTTCGTAAAAAAAAAAAAAAAGTACTTAAAACGTTTTTGATTTTTAGAACTATTATTGTACTGATTTTGTTAATTTTGAGTTTTTACAATTTTGTTTACCACTTACAGGAAAAGAAACGATTTCTGATCCAATATAAAACAGTGACAGAAGTAAATATGTAAGTGGACTTTTAAAAATATCTGCCCAATAATTTGTATAACCCTTAAGCTAGTTGTGGTTCAGTCAACAAATTTGTGGTCATAGTTCCTTATCATAAAGAGAAAAAAATAGAAGAATAAAGTTTATCAAATCCATAATTTTTCACTCCAACTTTTTTTTTTTATTTTCAACTTTGAAAGTCGTATAAAATGACTTTTAATAAAACGCCATTTTTGAAGATTTATATAAAATAAAAACCAGGTTTTCGAGAGGTGGAAATTTTTTATAGCTATACGATAACAAAACTGCAAGAAAAAAATCAAATGGAAGTCTCTCTTCATCCGCCAAAACTATGTAAAACGATAAAAAGTATCGTTTTACTTTTTTTTTAAATTTTTATTCTTTTTTTTATTACTCAGATGATGTGTTACGAGTAAAAAACATCCAGAGAACATTATTGTCATAATTTTAGTTCATTTATACATATATATGCTAACTAACCAGAATAAGACAAATTTGTTTTGTTTCAAGTCAGAAATCTGTTGAAAACAAAATTAAAAGGAAAAAAAATCAGCCTAAAAAATTTTTAACCATATTTATGAATTCATAAAATATTATGAAATAATTGGTAAAAAAACATTATAAAGATTTAAAAAAAATTAATTAGGTGATTCCAAATGAACCGGCGATAATTTTTATTGAAACAATACATATTTTATTAAAATTTTATTAAAATATTAATTGAAAAAATATATTTCTATGGTTTTCATCTTATGATGGTAATTAAAACTTTAAATAGAGTATTTAAAATATTATTGTTTATTACATAGATCAGAAAGTAATACACACACTAAAGACGTTTTTAAGATTGCAATACTGATCTATGTAATATACGAGAAAGCAATTTTTTTTTATTATTATAAGATTAGGGTTTAAAAACATATAAGACAGATATTATAACACTTGATAATATATTAGGTTTCAACAAGACTTACAGGTGGGTGTTGGGACATGGTATTGTGCACAGACCTATGAGGTGTTCATATTGTGAGAAACCTTTTGTCTATAGGAAGCCAGTCTCCACTGAGGTCTTGTCTATCTCACCATTATAAAACAAGACAAACTAAAATTTGGTAGCATTACCCATTTAGATAGAAAGTCTGAATGTAAAATGTTGATTTAATAACTTCAAAGAAAACTTAATATCATAGAAACAACGAGAAACAGCTGAAATTTGTAAATATCTAAAAGCGTACTTAAAACGAAATATATCATGAAATAATGATATTAAAATGATGAAATATTTATTAAATTCAATCTTCTTTTTAATATATACGGAATAATTGAAAGGTTTTTCAAAAAAAAAAAAAAAAATTATTAAAATCACATTTTACTAGTGAAGATCTCAGAGTCCTTAAGATACGCCAATCCAAAAACATTTTTTTCATTTAAAACACACCTTGGTTAAATATTTCCCAAGATAAAACTTTTTAAATAACTAAATTATTTTCTCTAAATAACCAGAATTTAACATTTTGTGAAATTTTTTTTCGCGAATATCGAAATTGCAATAAATTAAGAAACTACTTATGTAGTGCTAATAGAAATCTCTGCGTCTGATATTTCATGAAATATTTGCCAAAATAAATTCACAAAGTATTGATTTCCTGATATATGGCGGATTTTCAATAAATTGGTTTCTAATTATTATTATCGTTTGTATCAGTTTCCACGATATTTTGTCAAAATGAATTCAACTAATGTTAATTTTTCATTATTATAAGAAAAAATTATAGTTTTTGAAAAACTGTAATAGGAGCAAGTACTGAACGTAGAAATAATTTAAGCAAATTTATACTAAAAAATATGTTTTATTAATTTGTATTGTGTGACAGATAGCTTCACTGTGATATTGAGCACTGAAACTAAACGAAAATGTTAAACTAGTCGTTTTTCGACCACCATATTGTTATTTATTTATTTTTTTTAAACCAGCGGTATAATCTTTTACAGCATGAGATTTTCCTTAAATTGATAAGACACAAGATGTTTTTTAATTTTTAGAAAAAAAAAAATTAATGATGGTTGAAAAATGAAGTTCGCACGTTTAGATTGGCCTAAACTTTCAGACAGCAAAAATAGATTGAACGAAAAATTAAAACTTTACCTTTGTGAGAATTAGTTACACTCAAAACTTATAAGTGACAAGTATCATTTATTGCTTCAGGTTAACAGTTGCTCAAAATACCGTAAAGTCATGGTTATTACAGAGAAATTTATTTATATAGAAGTCAAATGGAGTAAGGTGTGTTGGAGGCGATTAAAGGAATAATTTGAGATCCAAAAACCTGCAATACTCCTGCAAAGACATTTTGATACCTGGTACTCAAAGGGTTAAATTTGTAAAATTCCTTCCCTAAAAGACATGAATGGAAGGAGTTATCTTGAAAATGTTTTGAGAAAATAAAATTTCTGTTATATAATTATTTAAAGAAACAATATACCCCACAATCCATTGAGAAATCAAGGTGAAGACAAGCTCATGAGCCCTTCATTCATAAGAAAAAAAATTATTTTTGGAAATCTGTTTATACAGCGTC
>NW_027112750.1:276289-306016 GCF_000696795.3 Halyomorpha halys
GGATACAGAAAAGTGTAAAATATAATAGAAAATTAATAATAAAGTAGTTAATATAAGTACACTTAAGAAGATAACACATGAATATAAATTAAAAGATAGATACATGAATATAAATGAAACAGGAAGGATAATGAATATAAAAATAAAATAAATAAATAAATAAAAAAAAAATAATAATAATAATTAAATAAATAAAAAAAAAAAGTGAGAATTTAGAAAAACAAGAATAAAAGATATGACAAGAAAATGGGCTTCTGAAATGCAGAAAAAAGTTAAAAAAAGGTATTATGAGGATTTTATTATGTTCAAAATGTTTCGATATGTAAGGGAGATGCAGTGTTTATCAACTTTATGATTGACGGAATTCTCTGTCAAATTTATGTAAATGGACTCTGAGATGAGACGTTTGGTGTGGTTGGGAAGAGTGGTAATTTTTATTTATTTTTTGTCTTTTCTAGGAAAATTGAAGTAAATTTAAGGAGATTTTTTTTTGTATCAAAGGAATAGCATGTTATAAATAAATTATCTTATAATAATACAATAAATAGGAATTTTTACTTTGATTCAAGCTATTGGGTTCCCCGAGGCTTGGAAAGTTCGCGTTCAGACATCCAGGGAAATCGTTACCCGTCGGCACTATCAAGATTTGCATGATTGATGGGCAGAAAATGAAAGAGGTCGAGATATAGAGAAAAAACTATAAAGCAGAAAGTGAAAATTTCATATTCTAATATTTTCATGATTTACTTACTCATTTATTTTTTCTCTTTATTTCCATTAATACTTTTTACAATTTATTACACTATTGTATTATATTTCACCCCAATTTTTGATTACTTAATTGAAAACTATGTATAATTACTAGTCAAAATTGATGAGTCTGCCTAGTATAGGTAGGGGGAATAAAAAATGGCGGCTGTTTCAAAACGTTAAAAAATAATTAATTTTTTATTCGGAGCTCTATATCTTTAAAACTACCAACAACAATAGAAAATCTAAGAGAGCATCATTTAAAGTAGATTAAATTTACTAAAATGTAAGCCCTAATAGAGCTATTTACGTTCAATAGTTTTATATAGCTTTTTAAAAAGCAACATTTCATAATAATGTTGTATGGAACGTACTGAAAGATCAGTAGTTAGTGAATTTATTTTGAAAATTCTATATCTCAAAAATCATTTGTCGTACAGATGTCTATCAGCACTCAAATTAAAGCTCGTTTAATGGGATACAAAGTAGTTTATTTACGTTTATTTATTGACGTTTATTTACGTAGGAGTAATAGTTTTCATGAAATGTGATAAAATAAATTTATTTATAGTTGTTCGGACAAATTTTCATTTGCCAAATTTATATTCATACGTGAATATCATAAAAATTACCACCCCTACGAAGATAAGTGTCATAAACTACATTAAAGTGAGTTAAATTTCCTTTATTTTCAGTGTTGGCAGACATATCTGCGTCTTATGGGTCTAGCGATATATTTTTTTTTTTAAAATCGAACTTTTTATACGAACAACTAGAAATTAGCATTATGTGAGTTTATTTTGTCAAATATCATAAAACCTACTACTCCTACAAAGATGAACGTTACAAACTACTTTATAGTAAATTTAACTAGCTTTAATTTGAATGCTAGCGGACATCTGTACATTCAATGGTTTCTGAAATATAGTTTTTCACAAATTAAACTTTTTGTCCAAACAACTATAAATCAATTTTATTTATCATATATCATGAAAACTACAATTCCTACGAAGGAAAAGACCATAAACTACTTTGTAGTATTTTTCATCCCCCCCCCCCTGTACTTGAAAGACTCATCAATTTTGAATAGTAATTATACATCGTTTTCATTAAAGTAATCGAAAATTGAGGTGAAATAACTGCCTTTTTTTCTTCCCGGCTCTTGTACTATACCCTCTAATGAGTGGAACTTGAGCACTTGAACCCTATAAGTTCGATATATTTTTATTATACATTTAAATTTTGATAAAATATGTTTGTTTCATATATATACATTAAAGGCATACCATTTCCTCTAGGATTCTTTATACATCTAAAAATTAAATTAATTTTGAATTCCACATTTGTTTGATTTAATAGTTATTCTCTGAGGTGTTTTTTGAAACTATTTTTATGAATTTTGCTTTTAAATTATATGGTGTATATAGAACGATTTTATTCCAATATAATAATTATTATTTTGAATTAATGCATTTGTTCTTATATTTTAGAGATTTTATATATATCATTTAAGCGACTGTTTTTTGAGGTGTTCCTAATTTTTGCTGTGGCTACTTTCGGTAAAGGAAGCATAATAATCGATAATTTTTTTAGGAAACGTTTATGACTAAACGTTCTGTGAGTGCATGATTAAGACTTTATGTAAACTATAAGTTTTTTTATACTTATTAAAAAATATTTTACTGTAATAAAAGTCTCTAGCTCTTCAAATTTACTAACCCGTTGCGATATGATTTTGTGGTATGTAATAGTTCAGAATTAAGACGGGGGGGGGGGAGGGGATTCCATTAAAAAATATTTAATATTTTTTAGTTACAAGAAGAGAAAATCCAATTTATTTCTACAAGGCAGATTCGATTTGGTAAATTCGTTAAATAAAAATATTTGAGTTATAAAAATCATTAAATTGAAATGATTCAAGCTTTTTTTTATTTTTATACTAAATTAGAGAACAACGTTCTTTTTTTTTTTATATAGAAAAATAGTTGTAACTTCAAAATTTATTTCAACTTTTCATTAGTATTTGTTGTTTTTTCTAATTAAAAAATAATAATAATATTCATGACTGAAGGCAAAACCACTTAAGTAATAACCTACTTGATTTAGACAGTTTATTTAACAGTCATTTAACTGTATTAAGATGATTTCATTAATTAAAATAAAGATGATTCTGAGCATTATATTCAGACAAAAATATAGGATACTTATTTTCAATCAAACACGTTTATAAAATAAGAACCAATGTCGATTCCTGGTTTTAGCAAATTTTACAATGTATCTCCATATAAGTCAATTTTTTCATAGAGTACTCTACTTGCTATTAGTAAATATTCTAAAGCTAAGATAAGTTAGGTCTGATATATGGGGAATTGTCTCGATATAAATTTTTTTTATAAAATTAATTATACACTTGGTATGTTTCTTAGTACACTTCTCTGTAAGGTATAATACTTAAGGGTTTGTATTTAAGTATGTTTAACGAGGGATTTTGAAAATGTCACTCCCTGAACTAACAAGCGTATCCTATATACAGCAATCGTTACAAGATTTTTTTAAATATTTAAATTAATTTCTTTAAATCATGTTTTTTCCATCCAAGTCATATACAAATTTTAAAATACATTATACTCAAATTTTTCTTAATTCGATTAATGACTTGATTACTTTTCGGGCCTTGAATTCAGGATACTGAAGTTCAGATTAAAAAAAAAAAAGTTTCGTAAGCAAGATAAATGTTTATTGGTTAAGTTAACAATTCGTATTTCACCAATGATTTGAAAAAAAAAAAATCGTAACTAAAAGAATTTTGTCAATCCCCGAAATAAAAAAATCTAGACTTGAATACTCTAACATTTCCCGACAAATTTAATGTATAATTTAACAAATATATAGCAATGACAGGACATTAACAAATTTGGTCTTGGAAATACCAGAAGTAAATAGGATAATGCTTAGTGGACTGAAAACCTAATGGCGACAATTAGTAGGGGCTTGGGTGCTTTAACTTGTAATATCCGGGGGGCACCACTGTGAGTCCACTCAGCCAAAGCATTAGCCACCAACTTTCAACTTCAACTTTGCTCAGGGATATTTTAGGACTGAATCAAGACCTTCATTTCATAAACGAAATCCATATACACACCTCATATACTACCAATGTAATACAACTATTTAATTTGACTTAATAATCAGAAAATTTCAATTTCGTGTTAGGAGTGAGTAAAAATGCTTTCAAAAACAATGGCGCCCAAAAAAATTATATTTTAAAAAAAACAGCATACAAATCAATTTGGTATGGTTCTAAATTTAATTTCGTAATATCAATATTATAACTACATTTAACTTTAATAAAGATACAATATTAACTCAAGGAAAAACATTTCCGAACTAAAAAATATTCTAATAATCAACATTGCAACTCAAAATCCTTAAGTTTTGATTTTATTATTTACAGTAACATTGAATAATTGAATATTAAGAAATTTTTCACCAAAATGGTGAGTCAAATGATTCAATAGTATAGTAAAGGTTAAAAAAATGTTTTGTTTTTTTTAGTTAAAAAAACATCTGCCAAGTACACAGGTATAGTACAGTATAACTTCCCACGCCTGCACCTGGATCCGCCAGAGCACAGGTGGAAAATCGTTTGCCAATGGTGTGGAACGTAGTATTTGGGAATGATTATGAATTTATGGACATTCTGGACAATGTAAGAGATGCGATAATAGTTGTGCTGGTCGTTCCTAAATAGGATTTATTCTTGCCACTATCAAATATTTACATAATTAATAAATTTTAAAAATTGCTGTTACTTTAAAGTGATTATTGAAATCATCAATGATTCATAACCTCATAGCTTTTTATTGTTAATTGAGGCAATAGTTTGTAGTTCGTAATTTTTTTACAGCACTAAAGAAATGCGGTATTTGTCAAACAGCACCATTAGCCAAGGATTCTATCGCGAACAATACATTGTGTACATGGTTTCTATGGCGATATCTAGTTCGTAGTTAAAATCCATACTAGAAGTACATTACTTTAAATAAACAATATATTTTCGTAAATTTTTGGCAAACAATTTATTTCAAATGACTTGCGATTGTGCTCCATGGGTTCGTTTCCTCTTTCAAATTTTATATTTAACAAAAAATTTGGAAGTTGTTAAGTAAATTAAAAACTGGTATATAAATAGGGTTATTTATATACCAGTTTTTAATTTTAGGTAAATATTCGTTCACATCAAAATGGGGAATCTGAGGAGTAAATTTAACCCATTCGGTGTAAAAAACGAATTCGGCATTATTTGATGTAATATATAATATATAATATCCGTTAAAAAATTAATAAATAGAAATACACGATACGTATATTTAAAAAAAACAACAGTGAATATAACACAATAAACATTCAAACTTAATTAGTCAGAAAATTTGTTTTGCTGTCTTTATTTCTAGTTTGTCGTTATTGTTTGTTTTAAATAACAATTTATTTATAGTTCTCCTTTTTAATTTAACTTTTTTCTTTTAGCTTTTTTATTAAAATGCTAGTACTTTATTTTATGGTTTAACTAATAAAAACGATTTAAATACATACTGAGAACTTACATATTGTGATGAAAATATAAAAAATTTAAACTCCTATATTAGTATATTTTAGTGGCTTATTTTTAATGATTATAAAACTCATTCATTTCTATTCCTGCACGTTCCAAATAACACTTTTACCTATTAATGTATTAAAAAAAAAAAAAAAAAAATTGATTTTTGCTTAGAATCATTTTTTTGTTTTGCATCGCAGTTGCACCATTGTTGAATTAAAAAAAAAAAAAAAAAAAAAAAAGCAGTACAAAGATTCACTAAATTAAAGCACTTATTTTCCCGAAACTAGAAAAAAAGTGATAATGTAGATAAGAAAACGACAAACACATATATTTTATTTTTTTTCCCAATAAACAATTCGTCATGTTTTCCCTTTTTTTAGATAAGATAAAATTTTAAAAAAAATACCAGGAAAATTCGCATTGAGAAAATCTTCAACCAGCTTACGAAACCCTAAAACATAACTCACACAACCAAATTAATTGTTGTAGAAGCTTTCCATATCTACGTTAGAAATTCACATTATAAAATTGTACAACACAAAAAATTTTAACCAACATAAAGAGGAAAAAAAAAAAATGAAATTTATATTGTGACAACCCAACATGCCTTGAAAGTGATTGGAGAAAAGAAATTTTTACTAAGGTTTGTGAGGATTAGGGTCGTTCATAAAAAACCAAATTAAAAATTCGAAACTTAAAATTGCACTTAATAACATCATGATCAAGATCTGAAGTTGAATAGCTGGGAATAAAAAAATAATTAAATGGCCAAAAACATTATAAATCATTTGACTACAGAATCAACGTTTTGATTCAATTTTCAAATTATAAAAAACACAATACAAATACAAACACAGGACCAATACAAAATATTATCTGTATACAATAAAATAAAAATTGAGGTAAACAATTATCAATTGAAACTAAACAAAAAATTGTCAATGTAATAATTTAAAATACTTACTGGTTAAGTTTTTATTTTTGGAGTCAAAAACAATGCCAATATTGTTCCCACAAGCTAGCATCTTTTCGCGCCCTGATGCACGAGATTGGCGCCATACCAATGTTACCAGTATATCACAAGAATTAATAAAAATTTATAAAATGTTCGTAATTTTACTAACTCTTGACTAAACCACTGACCAATACTTATTAATGACAGCTTTTTATATAGAATATTTCATGATTAATAATTATAAACAGTTAGCTGTCAAGTAGGGGGCACCAGAAAACAAAGAACTCCGAATTTGTAATAAAAAATTTTGGTAATAACCTAAAAGGTAAAAATAAATAAAACGTAAAACAATCAAACAAGTCTAAAACAAAGTTTTTAATTTATGGTCCCTAAATTCTGAAGGTAGAAACAATGTGTATTACCATTTGAAGAATTTTATTATAGAATACATTAATTTTTTTTTTAGAATTTTCAACCATTCAAATTAGAATGTTGAGACAATTATTTCTGGATTAAACAAACTCTATTTGTAAACCTCTCTTAAATGTAGAATTAAACTGAGTTTTCTTTTAACTTTTTTTTTTACATATATATATATTTTTTTTTTTTGGAGGGGGGCCAGGAAGAGGAGAGACAAAATTTTAACTGCTGAGCATAACTCTTACAAAAAAGGATGTTCAACTTAGACTAATATAATTATTTTTCTTTTTAGAGTCTATAAAATAAATAAACAAATAAAAACTAATTTATAATAATTACTTTTCGCCCTACCTTTCCCAACAACCTGCCAAATAATATAGTTCTTTAGATAAAGCTAATTAAAACTGTTTTTCTTTAAAGTAACACAATTTATTTATTTAACAACATGTCTGTTCCAACAAACAATTCTGACTGCCACAACTGTGCGGAGCTTGCATCATATGGGATTTTCCCACCCAAAAGTGTACTGTGCATGGAGCGTACAGTTCTTGACAGTCAAAAGTGGTTGTTGGAACAGACCTAATGTAAAACCACAGCACAGATTTTTAACCCTCTTATAATAAAAAAAAAACTACAATAAAGATTAGATGGCCAATTAATAGTTACTAAATTGATGTTTATATCCACACCAAAGAGGTATCATCTATTACCACCAATCAAAAGTGACTAAAACTAATTGTAAAATAAATGGTGGACAGAAAAGAAAAGAGAATGATTAAAAGATATATCAGCTGGAAAAAACTTTTATACAAAAAAATAATACAACTAACTTTAAAAAAAACAATACATTCAGCATTAGAAGTAGTCAGAAATACCCCAATTATCCATGTTTTCATAATAATATCAGCTTAACAGTCATTTATATATATAAAAAAAAAGAATTCCATTCTTAAGATTGAAATAATTTTTAAATGCTAAATAATAAGAGTTCAATTTTAGATATCATTAAATTTAAATTGTAGTAAACTGATTTAGAACATAAATGATTTTCAAGATTATAGTATAACAGTCAGAAGAAAAGTTATACCCTAAACTGTAATAATTTTAATTCTACTGGAATCTTTAAAGTGATATTAGATTATTGGACATTATCATGTCAAGCAAAATTAAGGTATTCAAAATTAATAAAAACAAAGGAGTATCACACACAGAAGAAATTTATTAAACTATAACAGCTCAATTTTGAAGGTTTTTTTTTCTTTCAAAACAAAATCCATCATTCTCCTTAAACTCTTTGAATGATTATAATGCATTTAAAGGCATCAAGAGAAAAACTTAAAGTAATCGTGTAAAACAAGAGGTATGAAGCCTTACTATGTAAGGTGAAACCAAAGAAAATAATGGAAGCATTACTAAGTGATTTCATTTCAGTAGGCGATTTTAAAACAACAAAAAAGCTACTGCAGTTGCATTTCAATTGGTTTGTAGTAAATCGTACAACCAATGTAAACAGTAACAGGTTTTATGATAAATATTCTAAACCATATTTGTAAGTACATGAATACATACAAAAACTCAGCCAGAGGGGCATTAAATTTTATTTTAGTTTGAAAAGAGCACACAAATTCCGTACTTTTCTGTCAAAATTTTAAAAACGTCTTTGGTAGTAAACAACATATTTTCGATACAAATACCAAATTATGATATGTAAATATAAATGAGTAAATAAGTCATATATCTATATACACATATATAATTTGATGACAGAAACATCACTCAATCTCCAGTCCAACAAATAAAAACTATAAGTGCGCAAATAAACACAAGGAATAATATTTGAAATGCATAAGTTCAACACAAATTAAAGCATCATATTTTTCCATTGAGTCAAAATAAGGGGAGAAAACAAGGAACAAAACAAAATTATTTTAAGTTTAAACTGTAAATGTAAATACATGAATTAGATATATTAACTATAATTAACTAAATTCAAACCCCAGATAATTAATCTATCAAAACATTTATTAACATTTTTATATAGGGAGATGGTCAGAGTTGCGGTCAATAGTGAAACAAAAATAGTTTTGTTTTACTATTGACCGCAACCCTGACCATCTCCCTATATATCAATTTTTACGGTCAACTATACATACATATATTTATTAACATTGTTTACTAGGATCACCAAGCTCATTTGTGGCTTTCCTTCTACTGACTAATGAAACATTACCACAAGATCTGATAGATACAATGGCAAATAATAATTGATAAAAAGCGCAATCAAGTATTGTGAGGGATAGATTGCTATAGGGTAATATTTAATATAAAAATCTAACTTCTTTAGTTATATTTATCTGAGTTTTGGGAATAACAAAAAACAACAGAATATAATTTAAGCTGCAACATACCTTCAATGCATACAACATGATCCCTTATTTGCTGCGAAATCAGGTTGTCAGGAATTAGCTCAATTAAATCATAGATTGCATAAATAGAAGGATGAACACTTTCAAATCTTCGAATTTCTTCTCGAATCGCTAAAGAATTGTTTACAAAAGAATGCAAATGCGATCTCGAATTCATTTTAGAATAAATGTCAACCCATATCAACACTCCTTGACAAACACTTTTCGTTAGATTACGTTAATTTTGCCGCAAACTTCATTGGAAATAAAAATATTACTTATTGCCTCAATTTTTGGGTAATTCACAGTTCTTTTCAAATCATTGTATGCAAATATTTAAAATGACAACTACTATAACTCAAAAATATAAAGGCACGAACGATAATAGCGAAAAATTCATTAAAATAATATGAAATAACAATTTTAACACTTATGGTAATAAAATTATACGACTAATAAGTTTTAATTCAGGTACTACAATTGTAAACATCAACACAGGGCCACACTTGATAACTGACTGGGCAACCTCACTTGAAGACTCACCGCCATTAAGCGTTTGAGTTTCATTAGGTGAACGCCTCCTGAAAAACATTGCTTCCTTTGAGTGATTTTAGACCATAATGTTTTTTCCAAAAACTCTGAAATGACTCAATACAATTTTTATTTTTATTTTAATCCAAATAAATCTTTAGATTTCATAAATAGAAAATATTAAAATTGTTACTAATGCTATCTACTGGATTTTCTGGAAAACACTACTAAGATTTTTGGCGGAAGTAAAAACAGTAGGACGCTAAAATCTTCTTTATTAGGTGTTGTGAAAGGCCTAATTATCATTTAAATGTTATCTTAAAGTAAGTTTATAAAATTAAGTTAAATTCATGCCAGAATAAATGACTATTTATGTAACAAGTTCTCATAGTGAAATTTAGAAAACTACAAACATTATCTATACTTCAATATTAGTTCTATGTATCACAATTTAATTTAATTAAGTAGAATTTAGTACATTATTTATTTAACTCAGTATTATTTTTTCACAGGGAATTATGTGATCATCGAAAACGAATCTTCAATACTGTTTGGTAAGAATATTTTTTTCTATTTAAAAGTGTAGGTACTATCGTAATACTATTTAATCAGTCTGAAAGTTTATCACAGGCATATTCAATATAACATCTCTATACAGCCTGAAAAAAAGGATTATACTATGCCCTAAGAATATAAAATAAAGGCATTGATATGAAAAAATACATTCAAATTAACTATCATTTATTAATTTATAAAGTTTGATATTATTGACTCAGTTATTAGTTTGATTGCATTTTCACTTTTATTTTATATTAATATTTGTCTGAAGTTTAATGAATTGTTTGTATTTTAGCTTGATAATGGCAAATTACTCATCTTATGTTTCTTCCCTATTCAGGTAAAACTCGCTCATTGGAAAAAGTTTAATTTTTAGTTGTACACACCAATTGATGCAGAATTCAGCATTGATTGAATATTTAATTTATTTCTCCTTAATATATTGCAAAACAAAACAAAAATAATAAAAGATATTTTATCTACAAAAGAACAATCTCAGGTTTGTTATGTTTTTCTAGAATATAAATTGCTAACATAAGATTTTTTTCATCTTTTCTAAAATATATATATTTGATTTAAACATGTTTAATATCTTTATACTTAGCATTAGCTATTTATCTCGTACTCTATTTAACAAAAGTTCAAAACATTGGTATCGCTTTATATTTTTTTATGAGTGGACCCCTACAGTTATGATAAAAATATTGAAGAAAAAAATGTATAAAATGTGATTTGTTTTTAAATTTATTATTGATTGAAATATTTATTTATCAAAATATTTCATTGATTGAATCATTGGGATATAATTTTTAATTTCACGAGTACAAGATTTTATTTTTCTTATCAATTGGCCTATCCAATATTGGTCCTATCCTAATTGTTTTATTTCCATGGTCGTATTCCTTTTATTTTTATAAAATTTCATTAGTTCTTTTTTATTACCTAATTACTTTTTTTTTTTGTTGCTTTAACATTCTCATTATAGCGTTTCACTTTGGAATTAATACATAGTATAACTCCTAATTTATCTTCATCATAAGTAAATACTATTCGTGGTCTGATAGTCTCATAGTATATTAAAAACCTATAAAAGAAAGATAAATTAATATTTAATGAATTATTTGACTGTTTTAGATTTGTTAATTGGATTTAGCATGATTTCTAGATAGTAGTTTGTTAAGATTATTCCAATCTTTAAACCTCTGTTGCTTGATACAACTTTGATGATCCTATATACAAATTAGATAACATCAGAAGTGTTCAATCATTATTAATCATATTTCATAATGCAATAATCAAAATCATGATGAAGTTCAGCTATTAGCTTGTGATTCGTCACATTGCGTAAAGAAGTAAATCCTCCCTGTTAACATTTATTTTGTGGCGCTTCATTAACTGCTGATGCTATTCTAAACCATGTGGCTATTAGCAATATAATGAATTACCTTACCATCTAGTGATTTCAACTTGTAAGACCTAACACAAAGATTTGATAGTAATTGAAATTATTTTTATATTATAGGTCTTATTAAAAGTAATTTAGAAATATTTTTATAAGGAAAAAACAATGAATACATCTATGCCGTTTACTAAAAAAAAAATAAATGTTAACAGTAACATAATGCAATTGATTAAATATACATTTAGCTCCTTTCATCACCAAGATAAAAAAAACATTTCTATGTTTTAACATACATCAACTATAATAACATTTTTTTTCTTACAATGATTACATTACATTGTTGATGTAAATACTCTGCTATGATATATCCTGTACCATCCACCCAAAGACCTAATTTTGCAATTATTAGAATTTTGACATTATAAGTATGGATGTTATAAACCTATGTAGTATGTTCTTTTTTATAATGATGTGATTATAATTTATTTTAACAATAAGCATTGGCGACCGTTATTTATAGTGATGATGGTATACTGATTTTTAAATTAATAATTGCCAGTGGATTACTGTCAGAGCACTTTGAAGAACTAAAAATGGAAACTTCCTTTTATGTCTATACATTTTATATTCTTACTTTGTCGTGATATATTTGTAATTCATTAAGGTTTTCAAAAAAAACAAAAAAACAATGATGACAACTAATTCAACATTGTTAAACCTAACAAAATCCAACCAATACCAAAGCCAACCAACCATCTGTTTGGTAAGATCACAGAATTGAACATTGCCAATTGATTATATGATAAGAAGGATAAGTCCAGCTTTGTGCAACTCAGTACAGTTACTCTCACGGTGAGTCACATCCTGAAGGAGTGTCCTAGGTACATGAGAGATACAGAAAGATTATGTGTGTACATCATCAGCTCTACTATAATGAATTACTTTATATTTAATGTTTTAATTTCCTATATTTATTGATTCAATAATTGTTATTAAATATTGAAAATTAAATTGTTTTGTCAAGTTAGGATGGCAGTAATAAGCATTAGCCGCTTCTTACCATTGTAACTAAATGAAAACAACTTCATTTACTTTATAAAATGAAAGTTATCATAGTTTTAACAGGATTGTTTTGAATTTTGGGTTTAGTGAACACAATGACAATAATTGTATAGTGTT
The DNA here is from genome assembly GCF_000696795.3 of Halyomorpha halys. Classification (NCBI taxonomy): domain Eukaryota; kingdom Metazoa; phylum Arthropoda; class Insecta; order Hemiptera; family Pentatomidae; genus Halyomorpha; species Halyomorpha halys. Next base: position 289,090 of record NW_027112750.1, read on the forward strand.
GCAATTATTCGTCAAAAATCGCCTTTTATTACAGTACAATAATGTATATTTTGTTTTAATGTTTTGTATCCCATTATAATAGCTACTTTTTAACACATTAACAAAAATCTCTACTTGTCTCAAGTAATTCTTATGAGTTCAGATTGAAGATTATAATTTAGGGTCTTAAATGTTTTAATCTACTCTTAATGTTAATGGTTCCTAATATCAAATTCATAATTTTGAAACCACCATTCACAAGAATTTTGAGAAAGGGCTACATTGAAGTCAAATAATTTTGAATTGACACCGTGGTTCATTTTAAAATGAAGATTATTCTTATATTTAATAAATTTATCACTACCCATTAGCAGTCTTCATTTAACTTGTTCAAAAAATCAAGCTTTATATTTTTAAATTTCGATTCTTCACATTTTTGCAATAATTAAAAGCACTAAACCAAGTGATGGGTATGGTAAATTGTATTAAAAAGGCTTTACTTGAAAGTATATTACTTAAGATGAAAACAGATTCTCTAATTCTTTTTAAAGGATTAAAGTATGATCCATTTTGCACGGGATAGTGAGTACTATTGTGTAAGGATATTTGTCGTTTGAAGAATTATTATTTTTACACACCTATTTTATATGTTTTATAATTGTAAATAAAGTTTTTTGAGTAATTAATTGATGTAATTGGGAATAACAGGTTATTGGATAGAAGAGTAATAGGAGATATATGGTTATTTATTTTAAAAAGAAAATTAGGGATTTTATTTATTTCTGAAACTAATCATGCTACTGTTTTTTTGGGGGGGGGGAATCAAATTAACTTTTTATTATAATTTATTCATTCAATTATTTTGATGTTGGTATGACAATTTTGCCAACTTTTCAAATGGCCCATCCATCTCCAGGGGCTTTTAATCTTATTTTTGTTTCTTTGTTTTTCTCTTTTTGAAATTTTATCATGATTATATAATTTTTTTATTACAATACAATACACATTTATTAGAAAAAAATTACAGATCAAACCAATTAAAAATATTGATCAACTAGTGATTTATTCCCTTTTTTGAGATTTGTTATCTTGAAGGAGTCCTTAAAAATTTTGTAGCTATTAGTTTTATTCTTATATTATTAAAGTTATTTTAAAGAATAATATACACATCTGTATTACATTTAAAACACAAGTCTTTGAAATCTGTAACTGATCATAGATTCCCTCCTAATCAATAGCTTTTGCAACTCTTTTGGTCAATGAATAAATTGAATGATAAAAGAGCAAATAGTTCACAAAAATAATTTTATGTAGTTCTAATGCCTTAACAAAAAAATTTGTTTTTATTTTTACTATGTATCAACATAAATCAAAAATTTTCATTGATCTCGAGAAAATTATAAAACATATTTAAAATAATAATCACCGTATTTTCTGATTCTTTAATGTATCATGAAAAAATAATTAGAAAATAATCTTGTAAATATTCATTGTGCTAGAACCATTTTATTTTTATAATACACATGATTTATATCAGAGCAATATATTATTATATTATGTTCTTTAATACTTTATATAAAGTAAAACGTTTATTTTGGACTTCATATGTATATTGTTATTATTTTTTTTTTTGATGTTTCAGTAACTTGAATTATAGTTTAAAAAATGAACTGTTTACTTATCGTAACATAGCCATCATAACAAATGGTACTAATACAGAAAATTAGGTGTTTGCTTATAGTATTTACATACTGTTAATTTTTGTGATCAGTTTTAAGGACAAAATTATTTTGTATTGATTTAATTTTTTAGGTTGCTGGTGACCAACGTTGTGCTATCCTTACTCCTACAGTCACCATGATGGTACAGCTTTCCACTTGTTAGATAAAAAGGTAAGTAATGCATGAATTAGAATATTTCTGTACAAATTAAAAACTTTCTTTGTCTTTTTTTTATTTATTAAAATTTGCAACTGTATTTATGCATAAATAAATCTAGTAAATTTGATGTAAGATCATAATGGTGAGATAGGCGTATAGATAAACTGCTCATTGGTTGCACTCAAATAATATTCCTACATTAGTAGGTCTTGAGTTCATCTTTTTTTCAATGATTTAAAAATATTGTGAATATTAATTCTTAATCTATAAATTCACTCTACAGCATCAACTTATCATAAAAAAAATTAGAAATTAACTCCTATATCGATGAATTATGCTCATTTGGTTTAACAGCCAACTCTACATGCTTTCAAAGTCAGGAGAGAATATAACATCCAACTTAACACTTTGGCTCTGTATGATGACAAAAACTATTTTTAAAATATCTGTTAAGACCTTACCTACAAAACACACTTGCTCTGACTTATCCAGTATACTTGGGATATTAGAAAAATTGATTTAACTAACAAGAAAATTGTTATCTTTTATAGCTCATCTTATTATTTCTTCTGCTAGTAATGAGATGTACTAAAATACCAACTACAAATCAATAATTTAAGTACCTAAGGTTATAAAAGTGAACGCAGTCATAATTTTTTATATTGTGATTTCTTTGAATCAATAAAATAGGTCAAATATATTATAAATATGAGGCTTTAATTAGATCTTATGAATCAGCAAGATCTAATTATATATGACACTCTTCCAGATGAAGATATAATTCTAAGATGAAGCTTTAAATATTTATTAGTTATAAACTCATTTTTTTTGTAATCTTGAATGATAGAATGAATTTTTGTCTTATGGGAGTGTTTTTAAGATTAAAATATAACAACTTCTAGGAACAAATTTTGCACTAAAAAATGTTATAATAGATTAATATGATATTAAAGGATTATCTAAATTTTAAATTGATTCTAGTTTTTATCTCTAAGTCTTTGTCATAAATAATACCTGCGAAAAAATATGGCTGGGTTTGGATTGTCTAAATATGTTTTTTGAGTTCTCATTTTATTTCATTGCTCACCGAATCCAATCCTTATTTAAAATTCTTCGTAAAATCCTTAACGCTCCTTACTTTGTCACAAATCAATATTTTTAATTTTATTCATTATTACAGTTGTTTATCAAATTTCCATTGCTTCTTGATTCTGCATTTTCTTTTCATTATTGATGTGGTTTGAAGTCATATAATTAGGATGTAAAAAAAAAAAAAAAACTATACCTCTACAAATCATTTAGTACTTGCTAAGGAAGTACCATTTCTGGACAACGATTGTGGAACCTCCAGGTTTTCTCTCAATTAATATTACCCAGTTTATAGACTCGAGATGCCCCAGGAGAGTCTCAACTCCAAATGCTTGGTTTTCTTGTTTTTTAAAAATTATACTGTTAACATTATAATTTCTAAATATAAATGAGAACTAGCGTAGTAACTACAACAGCATGAATATGAAATGCTGTGTTAAAACTGCATATTTTTCTCAAAAAAAAAAATAAAAAAGTGATAGAATTTTTGGAACTTAAATAATTTTTGTGGTGGTAGATATTGGGTAGCTAAACTAGAATAAAATTTAAGCTATCTGGACATACAGAGTTGAGCTTTGGGGCTCCACTAAACCATAAAATTCCTCCTGAATCCAATCCTTACAGCCCAAAATCCTTCATAAAATCCTTAACACTCCTTACTTTGTCACAAATGAAGTCATTCATCATGATCTCAATGTCCCATATGTTGCCGATTTGGCCAAAACCAGATACCATTCCTTCCATGTAAAACTTCCCAACCACTCAAATTCACTTGTTTCTAACCTGGCTTCTCCTTCATTACCTAATAATCCTCCTAGGCGTCTGAAAAGAAGATGGCCTCAGGATCTTCTTTTCTAGAAATGTTATTGTACCCATTGATAGAATTATGGGTAGATTCTCCACATGTTTGTATCATGTCACTATCTCACCTACAGCAAATTTACTTGTCGTATATATGTTATACAGTTGTAAATAACAATAAATAAATGATTAAAAAAAAAAAATTTAAGAACAGAAGATTTATCAATTATTCAGATATATTCCTAATTCACTCAATAGAAAATGATAAACTTTACTCTTATAGCTAATATTTAACAAGAATCATTGAAATAAAAAAGAAAATATGGTGAGTTCTAAATATATTTTGAAAAAGTGGAATAAAGTTTTTTAGATTTAACTACAATAAGCTAAATAATAAAAATTAAGCAAGTTGTAGCCAAAATATTATAGGAATGAATGAAAATATACACAATAATAATTTAAACAATGAAAATTAATAAACAATTGATTAGAACTAAGTCACACCAAAGCTCAAATCTTTGCACATGGTGAACCTATTCTAAAGTTGTCTTATAGGTACCTTAGTTTCTTCTTGTTGTCATGATCATCGGATAGTTTATTTTATAACCTTTCAAAAGTGATTAGTTTTTGTGACAGAGTGACTCAATTAGAGTTGTGTTGGATTTATCTGATACTAATTGTAAGGAGTGTCAACCACATGGAAGAGATCTGCATTTTATAATCAAACTCCTCTGGCAAGAACAGTTAATTAGAAAATTAATAACATTATATAAAATAATAATTACTTTAATTAGTATGAGTACCCTACTCTTAATGAATCTTTATTTCATCTAATTATTGATTTTTTTTTCTAGAACAATCAATTTGTTTTCACTTAATTAATTATTGAAGTATTATTTCAATAAAATAGTAAATCCATCTCTTGAAAATTGTAACTTACTGTCATTGTTACTGTCATCCTTGTGACAGTCAAGGATGAGAGATAAAATTGCATAAATGTAACACAGCACATGCAACATCAGCATTTCATAAAACATTACCTAAATAAAGATAAAAAGTTTAACATATATCAGTTGTTGTAGTTATACTGAGTATTTTTGAGAAAACTTCTTAATTTTAATATCTTTATTTTTAGAATCCACTATCTAAAATAACTTTTCCATTTTATAAAATAAAAACCTTTGTTTGAGAGTAAATTTTGTTTTTTTATATTCATATTTTTTTTTTTACCTTATCATTTTGATATCTGTTAATGGTTTTATATTTCATCATTTAATTAAAATAGTTTGTAATGCAAATAAACTTTAAAGAATTTTGTTTTTGCTATTGCACAGAACTGGCTGAAAAAGTCTCCCCTCTACTACTATTGTTTTGTTATTATTCAGGATTTTTCCTTGTTTTTAAACTATATTATTAATTTTTTTTTTCATTGTTTAAGAATATTTTTGATTAATTAGAGACTATTGTAACTGTAATTGGTTTATTATATCTGCATAATTTTATTCCGTGAAGTGGTTGTGCTGTTGCGTTTGAATTCTTCAAATATTTTCATGTTGATTTCATTGACTTATGAATTTTTTAGAGGTTTATTTATCCATAAATTTTTTTTAATCAAATTTCCTATTTATCCATTACGTTGGTCAAATATAAGTTCATTTTATAAGTTGTCTTTGAATTTATAAAATGAAAATGTTACAGTTACATATGGCTGTTTTTATTATTCATATTTGTTTAAACATATCAGGGATGTCATTATGGGTGAGGTATGAGGAATATAACTCCTCCCAATAATTCATAAACACAAAAATTTGGAAATTCTGAAATTTGAAAACCTCATTCAAATTGTGGTCTCAAAGAGGTTACTATATTCAAAATAGTTTTTTAATGCTAATTATAGAGATCGATTTTCCCAAAAATAATCAGAGAGGAGAGCAAATTTCAGGAGATATCTCCAAGACCATCCTAGAGGTTCTTGGGAAAAACCATTAAAATTGTTGGGAAATTTTACATTTTTCCCCACCTATCAGACATGTCATTGTGGGTGGGGTATGAGGGATGTCACTCATTCCAATAATTCGAAAACACAAAAAGTTGGAAATTTTGAAATTTGAGAAACTAATTCCAACTGTGAAATTGTGTTATTCAAAATAGTTTTTAAATGCTAATTATAGAGATCGATTTTCCCAAAAATAATCAGAGAGGAGAGCAAATTTCAGGAAATAACTCCAACACCATCCTCTAGAGGTTCTAAGGAAATATTATCAAAATTATTGGGAAATTTCACATTTTGCTTCACCTTTCTGATAAATTGTTTTAGTAACTTTCCTGATAGATTTGAAATTAATTTGTTTGTAAGTATGCATTATTTACAATTTTTTTTGGTTTTTATCATATACCTAATGTCTGCCAACAGATTTCTTTAATATATAATCCAAATATAATAGTACACGAGCCGGGAAGAAAAAAAGGCACTTATCTCACTCCAATTTTTGATTACTTTAATGAAAACTATGTATAATTACTAGTCAAAACTGATGAGCCTGCCAAGTATAGGTAGGGGGAATAGAAAATGGCGGCTGTTTCAAAACCTTAAAAAAACATTAATTTTTCATTCCGAGCTCTATATCTTAAAAACTACCAACAACACTAGAAAATCTAAGAGAACATAATTTAAAGAAGAGTAAATTTGCTGAAATATTAGCCCTAAAAGAGCTATTTATGTCCAATAGTTCTCGAAGATATAGCCTTTTAAAAAGGAAAATGTCTTAAAAATCTACTGAAAGGTTAGTAGTTAGTTAATTTATTTTGAGAATTCTATATATCAGGAACTATGTGACGTACAGATGTCTATTAGCACTCAAATTAAAGCTAGTTTAATGGACTATAAAGAAGTATATGTACTTTACCTTTGTAGGAATAGTAGATTTCATGATATTTGCTAAAATAAATTGATTTATGGTTGTTTGGACAATAAGTTTGATTTCTGAAAAATTTCATTTCAGAAACCAGTGGATGTACAGATGTCTGCCCGCGCTCAAATTAAAGCTAGTTAAATTTACTACAAAATATTTTATTATGTTTATCTTTGGATGAGTGGTAGTTTTTATTATATTTGACAAAATAAACTCACAAAATGTTAATTTCTTGTCGTTCGTATAAAATGTTGGATTTTTGAAAAATATATCTCTAGATACAACTACTATATATGGTAGTTTATGACACTTATCTTCGTAGGGGTAGTAGTTTTTATGATATTCACATATGAATATCAATTTATCAAATGAAAATTTGTCCGAACAACTATAAATCAATTTATTTTAGCAAATTTCATGTAAACTATTACTCCTTCGAAGATAAACATCATAAACTACATTATAGCTCATTAAATTAGCTTTAATTTGAGTGCTAATAGACATCTGTACGTCAAATGGTTTTTGAGATATAAATTTTTCAAAATACATTCACTAACTACTGATCTTTTGGCACGTCCCATACAACATTTTTATGAAATGTTGTTTTTTAAAAAGTTATATTTCGAAAACTATTAAACGTAAATTGCTCTATTAGGGTTCATATTTTAGAAAATTTACTCTTCTTTAAATGACGTTCTCCTAGGTTTTATTGTGTTGTTCCTACTTTTTAAGATATAGAGCTCCGAATGAAAAATTAGTGATTTTTTAAGGTTTTGAAACAGCCGCCATTTTTTATTCCCCCTACCTATACTTGGCAGACTCATTAGTTTTGACTAGTAATTATACATAATTTTCATTAAAGTAATCAAAAATTGTGGTGAGATAACTGCCTTTTTTTTCTCCTCTTGGGCTCTTGTACTATAAACTAAACAGTGCTGTATAGGATAGAGAACCACTTTTAGGTAGATTAAGTATCTAACAGAAAAATGCTAGGGCGTTGCCCTGCTCACTCACCCCTTCCTCGTATGTCTAAAAGGAGAGTGACCAATGAAACCCAGTTGTTGGGATTATAATGGAGCTTGTGGACAGGACCGATGACTTCCTCCTCGTTTCACTGGAGACGTAGCAAGGAACACCGTGACGACCCTGACTTTCCTCATTCTTCTGTGGCAGGCCCGGATCGGTGGAAAGTTAGGCGCCCGCAGCTGACAAAAGTTATATTCAATATTTAGTGCCAAAAAGCGACGCTTAGGATCAAACGTCAATGTCGTTATTATATGCTTCCGTGAATGTTGAGTGCAACGTACTCCTTTGAACTGGTTAGCATGTAACAATATGTACTAAACGTGAGAATCGATTAGTGTTTGAATTTGTTTTATTAATTATTAATCTGTAATTTGGTTAAGTTAATTAATGAACACGAATTTGTCTCTCACGGAATAGTTGATTAGCTTTATATAGATTTTTAAATAGTTTACCTATTCAAGTTCGGAACATTAATCATTAATGATGATTAATTATTTATTTATCATCAATAAATAAGATTAATCATCAATGATAAATCCTCTTTCACCTGTCCTTAGCACTATAGTATGTCATTAGAAAGGTAATGCTTACCGAAAAGTGTTCAATTGAGTTGTGAAATATCCTTGAGTAAAATGTGTGGACCGAAGAAGTATGAATTAGCCAAAGAATTTAGAAGCACAACGCCGAATTGTGTGAACTGTACCCTGTAAATGCAATTAAAGTGATAGCATAGATGCGCATAAAATCCGGTTGAAAGGTTGTAGGATTCAGTATGGAATGTGGCCCTAAAAAGTTTTATTTTTTTTTTTTCCGAACCCTCTAAAACAGAAATAAAAGTGCATTACTGTGAAAAAAGAAAAAGTAATTCGTGTTGTGTCTTACCTTTTACTACCTTTGGTATTTTAAGGTTACCTGTTGTATTTAATTTTACATATGAGCTATCTATTCAAGGAGCTATTTTGAGTCCGGAGGTGAGGGGCCTCCTCGTGTTGTAGTAAAAAGTTAATGATCCCTCATCCAATTAGTATACCTCGGAGGGGAAGACCGTAACGTAGGTGCCGTTATAGCTTATGGATTTGGGTTTAAACGAGCGTTTTTGGGTAGATGTGTTGTATCACACAGCGATTGTTTGTGTCGGTTCCGAAACGTTGGGTTCCCAAAGATTTATAGTATTATTATTATATAGTTTCTAGATATAGAATAATTATTTTTTTGATTGAGGGAGAACTAGCAAAATAGCTACAGACTTTGGGAGACCCATTGAGTAGGCCGGGATTATTCGATAAATTTTGGAGATATCACAAATCTACAACCTCATTCGCGAACTATTCAAAATCGACTGACGTTAGCGCAAAAAAAGATAATTAAATTATTTTATTGATCCATCTATGATCGATTTCTCCCAATGTCAACCAAAATTGATTTCTAATAATTGATCACAGAACTATAACGATGGTTGATACTAATAGCCGTAGGAACTAGCACAATATGGCTTCAAGAGATGTACTCTTCGTTGATTCGAGTGCGGCACCCACTGAAATGAAACAAAATGGTTAGACCAATCAACATCGTGCAGAACTTCTTGGAATAGATTTAACTAATTAAAAAAAAAAAATTGACCAAATATTGTTTGATTTAATTATAATTTTCATTAATTAATATGTTTTAAAATAATTTCCTTTGTAATATGTGATACGTGACTTTTGAAGTATGAAATTACATTGCATTTACAAAACAAAAACAAAAAAAAAAAAACCTGACTGGTTCTTTGGTTTCGTGTGTGCACACCCTTATACTGATAGGAATATTTTAAAATAATTTTTATATTTTTGGAGTAAAAATCTTTCCATTTTCTCTTCCCCAATAGATCCACCACTGCTCTTCATTAAACGGAACTCCACCTCACATGAACTTACCAAACGCGTTACTTTTAAACGCTCTTGGTACCAATTAATTTCACTAAAAGTACTGTATGTTTTTAAAATAACGAGCGACCTTAGATTTTTTTTTAATAAACATTTTATATATATCATCTTAGTTATGTATTATATATAATCAACCGTGTGTCAACCCTGCCAATTCGGGAGTTCTGGAGCACAGCCAGCCAATACAAAGTGGGTACCCCTAACTGGGGAAAAGCTTGGTACTTCAGCTTGATCATGTACACATTACCTTGCTTACAAAGTACTGAACCCTGAACATTGGCTGCAGCGGTAGAAGTGTATTATATTCTCGGCTGAAGTATGATAATTTTTGTGCTTTCAGGACGAAATATTGGATCATTTTTAAAATCTTTTGTAGAGTTTATAATAGTGTCCTCGTATTGTTGATGATTTTATTGTTCCTAAGCGAGCCACTTTGGATCAATAAAATCCTTTTAGTCCCTTTGGACTACTTTCCTAAGAAAATGGAATTATGTAGACTAAATGTGATACTTAAATGTCATCTATCCTGCGAGGAGACAAATTGGACCCAGTTGTGGTCCGATAGACAAGTGACTGGACGGTCGTGACTGAAACCGAAGACAGGAGTCGAGTCATCCAGGACGAAGCCCCTGGGAACTGGCGCTGGAGCCAAGCCAGAGCGGCCATCCGATTGCCATTTCTTGGCATCCTTCAAGTAGGTTTTTGACCCAAGGGTACGAGGGCAAAGATCCTCTTTCTCCATTCCGGATTTCTTCTTCTATTTTCTGCGGAATATGAAGAACAAGAAATCCATTACATTTAAAGAAACGAAATTCTTACAAGGATACATTCGTACTGCGTATACACGAATTCAGTCTTTAGATCTAGAGATCATATATTGATAATTAAAAAATAAATATCTGCTCAGGATATTTTAAAAATATTTCTTCATTACCTGTTCGGCCATTTGGGCTTTATTTAGTTATTATAACAATATGATTTTTTTTTTTTTTTTACAATTGATTATGCTGAGGGTTTAGTCTTGTGCAAAAGATACCCCTTACTATTTATGACATTATAATTATTGAATAGTATTTAATAATATAATTAAATCATTTTTGAAAAAAAAAAATCAAAATTATAATAGTTATGTAATTGCGGAATGTAAGAACAAAAATAACAAACCACAACATCTAATAATTATATGATTAATAAAATAAATAACTGGCTTATATAATCAGAAATAATTTTTAAACAAATAATAAGATTAATAATAAATTTGGTAGATAGTTTATAGCAGAATGTTTTTCATTAGCTTGGGGTTCAGTCTTCGATATGAACTTGAATTTGCTAAGTTCTAAGCCACTGTACGTTTAACTACCGGTAACTGAGAATGAAATTTCGTTAAACTTTTTTGACTAATTTATCTATTTGTCCTTATTGTATTAGGCGATTTAATTAACTATTTCTTATATGCCGAAGGGATATCAACTGGGATTCACAGGACCTTGTTTTGGAATTATAGTATTTTATTTTTTGTTTCCTGTAAGATGCTGCTAATAAATATATACAAATAATATAATATATATAAACGGTATAATTAATTAAAATTTAATTGCTTAATAAATATTTTTTGAATTTAAATAAAAAACAAAAGTCGAATCTTATAGTAAAAATAAAATGTATAAAAATTGACTTATTTTAAATTGTACAGCTTTAGATATGTAGGTCTGTAAACTTAAAAAAAAAAAAAAAAAAAAAATCGTGTAAAAGTAAGGAATCGGTTTGGAAATTTCTAGAAACTCTTCGGGAGGGGAAATATGGGGGGGATATATGAAATTTGAATCATCTCAATTGGTTTTGGATATTTTCGTTTTAATCAAAGAAAATTAGTGATAATCAATTTAAATTTTAATTAATAATGATCATTACCTAACCCTTTTAAGTTTTGTATAAAAGGAGGGTTAGAGGTGGCAAAACTACATCATCATTTAAAAATAGAACCATATAAAAAATTGTTAGAGTTGGATTTAAACGAGTATGGACAAATGTCGACTACTCCTCCTACTGAGCTAAAATATATGTCAACATTGTTATCTAAATTATTGCATTGCAACAAGACAGATGTAATTTTTATTTTGTATATATCTCTATGTATTATATATTATTGTATTTTTGTTTTTAAATGAAAAATAAAGAGGAAAATAAAAAAACAAGACAGACAAAGCTCCACAATTAGATCCAAGTATTAATGTTGTTCTGGATCATGTCGAAAAGGAATAAATGTTCCATAAGCAAGATCTGTTAAAGTTTCTTTGAATAGAAGAACATCGTGATCGTGGGGATGAAGGACTCTCGTGATGGAGTATAGTTCACGATCGTGTTCTCTTACACTCACATTTATTTAAAAAAAAAAAAAAAGTAACACACATTTATTGAATTTGTATTTATTTGTATCCCGATTGTTTTTACACACTATTTCGTAAAAAACTGATAACTAATTTTTAAAATTGTTGAGATGAAAAAACTTCCAAGATGAATATAATCTATTCTATATTTTTCATTGTACGTTTCAGGACAATCGTCCTATATTCATCCAGCTTTACAATCCTAAAATTAAGTTATTCTTAACAACAATTTTCATCTATGTTATATATTTATGTTTAAAATTCTTGTAATTATATGTGCCACATATTTGTCATATTTTCAATTTCCCTTTTGAAATCATGTCATCTATATAAATATAGTTCCAAATTATTTTACATTACTTCACTATTGGTGCATTCATCTATCTCTGTAGCACAAACCAATGATCTATATAGCACATTACTTCTTTGAGCTATATCAATATGACCAATGTGCTGTTTTATTACCTCCCTATTGATATGTCTAATTTTAATCTATTGTGTAATTTAAGTTAAGATTTATGATTGAACCATTTTATTGTTACATATTTTCTCTGATTTATTTATATTTATGTGGTTAATCTATTTGTCATATCTGCATAATGTGTCTGCTTGATGGTTTACCTTGTCCTTAAGATTTTCGGTTATATGAATTTTTGGTCAAACTTCCTAAACGGAAAATCCAGAATGATAACTAATGTTATTACTTTGAAAGTACATCCTTTCAACAATCTATTAAGTTTAAAATCCATAAAAAATCCAATGAATGCCAAAACTTCAATTCACAACAAATTTTAAAAAGCTTACTTTTTAAAGAAGAGATTACTTTTCTTTATGGTTATATTTCTTGGCTTATTGTTACAACAATACAAATTTAATTTTCTTTTGTATCCGACGTAAAACATGATATGAATTTTTTTTTTTAGATTGTCTTTCGGAAATTTATATTTTTACAAGAATAAGGTGGCATTGAGTTATGGTAAGTTACTGCTGGTTGATTTTTAAATGATGTAGCTAACAGAAATCTTGAAATCAAATAAGATTTAGTTTCCTTAATTACCATGAATTAAAACCGAGTTATTGATTTATGAGCATCCATGAATCTTTTTTTTTTATAGTACGATGCTAGATGATATCACTAGTCTGCTTTGATACTGACTAATCATGTCAAATAAAAAAAAAAAATTATAAATTAGACTTTCTATGTCCTTTTAAAGGCTGTCTCAAAGCTAAAAAGTTATTACTTGAGATCAGTTTTTTGTGCTTTTGCATCTTTTATTTCCTAGCTTAAAATTTTAAAAGTTAGTCGACAGAAATTCGAATCATAAAAATGTACATTGAAAAAATTAATACCTCTTTCTCTTTTTGGAAAAAATTTTCATTTTGGTAGCTTAAAAATTAATGCTAGAACTGAATTTCTCTTATCTTAGGTGTTTGTATTGCAATATTTATTTATTTTAATTTTTTTCCTCATTTAATTTATAGTTTAAAATTCACAAATTGAAAATAAAACAATGTAGTGATTTTTGTTTTATTAAGAGTTGACTATAACCCTCTTCTCCCCCCCCCCCTCTAAAAAAGATCTAGAAACAACGGCGAATTTTTTTATTGGAATTTTTTTTAGAAGTATATTTTTAAATACACCATCCTACATTGCGCTTTGCATATTTTTTCTAAAACTTAAAACTAAGTTAGTTTCAAGAAGCTGAAAAATTGAATTCCAGTCTATATTATAGAGATATAAAATCATTACATAATTTATTATATCTAACTCTCAAAAATCAATATATATTTATGTAATTTAATATCCAAAATTAGTTCTCTCATGGTTCCTCGATTATAGAGGAAATTTTAGGCTATTATAGGCATGTCTTTATTAATTTAAAGATTATTTGGCGGGTTCAATTCGATTTAAAGAAGATCAAGTGAGCTTTTAATGTTTTAATATTAAAAATTAAAGTTTGTTATTAAAGGTTTTGGGTGTTTTAGGCACATTTTGAGTTTTTGCTGCATGATTTTGCTCATTTTGTGTCTCTAGTTTTCACAAAGCAATCACTGTCTACTGTACAATTGATGGTACAGGTCAAACAAAAAATAGAAAAAAACAATTATCATATCGCATGTTACTTACTAAATTATTTTTTAGTAACTAAAATCTAACATTTTGGATTATAAAAAAAATATCCAATAAGCTATTTAATAAATAAAATTATATTTCTTAAAAAGTGGATTTCGATTTTAAACAACCTAATTAATTCCGATTTCAATGAATTATATTTTATTTTTAACTTAATAATAAACTTGTTTGCTTATTGTTTAGCAATAGTTTTTATAGTACTTCTATAAAAAATCTTACAACAACGGATGAATAGTATTTTTTTTTTTAAAGCAATCCATAACCGAAGGTGATGTTTGTCTACTGGTGACCAACCTGTTCTAACCATGGTGGGGGGTCAAGTTTTTCATTTTGTGTGACTGCCACTTGATGAAAAAAGTCAACGATCCCAAAGCCAGATTTGAACCGGCGCCGCCTGCAGATCTCAGAACGATTGAGTTAGGCCTAACCATCTGAGCTACGGAATGCCTTATTAAAGTTTTAAACTAAGGGTGAGCAATTTTATTCAGCTCCCGAACTAATTCGGGAATATGACGGGAATAAAATAAACTAATTGTATACCAAATCACACTTGCGCTGTTATTCATCTTTTGTGCTCTTCACTGATATTTTTCAATGGAAGTTAGAGTATTATAGTATATACTATTTTAATAATTTATTAATATTAGTATTAACTACTATTATAAAATAATATTTAAAAAATCTAAATCATATCAAATTAGAAGGATGAGAGATGAACCGTGAGTTAGTTTTGCAAGAGAGCAATTACATAGAGCAGAGAGGCATGGAGGATTCACTGACAGATATGGTATTGCAATGGGATGCTTTGCTCACATTATGTTCCTCAGAGGATCATCTATTTCACCACTCGATAGTAATTTCATCATCCTGGCATTGCATCCCACATCTATACTAGCTACTATAATCTTGAACGCTCATCATCAAGATTAGAATGTAATCCTTGTACTAATAGAATGGCTTATTGGTTATTTGATATTTTTCTGAGGTGTGTAACAAAAAACTGAGTTGTTCAGTTGTTTCTTCGTGAAAATGTATCGTATCGAAATTAAGGAAAATATATGTAAAGCAACATGATAATCGATAGATATAATTGATAGATTAGAATCCATTTTAAAATTTTTATCGGAGGTGATTCTTGTAACTTGCTCCGAGATAGTAAAAACTATCATGCCACAATCTTATGTTTCTTAGTTACTTGACAGATCGAATAAAATTTACACGTTTTATTAGCTCGTAACATAAATCAATGACTGGAAGATTTTCTATATTATTTAGTTAGTTATAGTGAAAATCGTCTTTCTTGTTTAATTTCCTTTATTTAGAAATCACTCATAAATCACAAAGCTTCAGGGTCATCGATCCATCTCATATTCCTTTTAGTTTTTAGACAATAACTCTTACAGTTTTTCTTGAATATTTACTATGTAAATTGTTAAAATTTAAATGATCAAAATGCACGAAATTGTGTGCATAACAAATATGTATTTGGAAGGATATATAATCTTAAATTTTAAAATAAACCCATGGTGTAGTGCAATATATTTAGGTTTTTATATAGAAACCCATTTACAATGAATGGGTTTCAATATTTTTTTTTTAGTTTCTTATGGTCTAAAGTAAAAAGTTTATTTAATAAAAGTTTCCACTTTGTTTTTTGGATTATTCTGTAATTTTTTAAAAGCTAAAGCACATTTTCAGTTAGAAGTTTATATCTTTAGCTGGCCCAAACAACAGAGACAATCAACGTCCCTGAAAAGTAGTTTTTAAACTATTCTATTTTATTACAGAATAAAAATCTGAATTACTATATTACGGTATCAATACTAAATTTAATTACTTGATAACAAAGTATATTTTTGATTTATTCATTTTTTCTTCGTAATTATCAGTGATGTTATTAAATATAAGTAGTTAATTCTAAATCAGTTTTGTTCTTCTCAGTGATATTCCCATCTCATTAATATCATTAGATAAAATCTTTATTAATTTATTATATCTGGAAATATAGACCGCTGAGACCGCCCTATACCTAGCCAACATTCCTCAATCTCGCATATCTATCTTGTTGCTGTATTTCCAAAACATTCACTTCCCTGTCTCGATTCACGTACATATAACTTACTTTTTTTCTTTAATATGCTATTGCTGAGCGAAATTGTGAGAAACTGATTAATTTAATTAATAAATTAATTGCCCTCAAGATTTGAGTAACTACTTCCTAATGTGCAAATAATGCGATGTGTGTCAGCTTGGGTTCTGGAACTGTTGTCAATTAGCAAACCAAAATTTGTGTACATTTACATTTTCCTACAAGGAGCTAATAGGTAGAACAGTATGGGAGAGAACGCGTTGTCTTGGGAAGTAGGGCGTATAACATATTCTGTTAAGTTGCTGTCACTTCTTGTATTCTGGCATTTATCCGTTATATTTAGTTTTTTTTATATATATGCTGACCCTGAAAAGCCATCCGTAGATCTAGACCGATTTTCATTGTCCTTGAACTCGAGTTAGTGGGTAATATTACCAAATTTGACTATGAGGATCAGTTATGGACCTATGGCTGGCCTGCTGTTTATTCATTTTTAAACAAAAACCAAACATTTATAATCATCTTCATGTTAAAAGCCATGTTATAACCTCGTTACAGCGTTTTAAATTTGTTTGTTTGGTCTTGTTTAAAGGCATAAAACCTTTCGGTCATCAACGCCTATGAATTGTTACAATTATAAACATACACACACGAATTTACTCACGCACACATGCACATGATTTAAAAAAAAAAAATATATATATA
>NW_027112750.1:306121-309285 GCF_000696795.3 Halyomorpha halys
ATATATATGTATATATATATACACACATACATAGAAGATGGTGGGGGGTGCGGTCAAAATGTTACAAAAATAAGTTGAAAGGACTTATTTAATAGTGGCAAGAATTTCTTTGTCTTATTCTCATTTTCCTATCTTTCTTTTATCCCCTCCCCCTTCTCTATTATTATCGTGATTTTCCTTACCCACGTTATTAGTTATCTCCACCGAATATTAATATTGTCATGTTTTCTATTCACTTCTTTTGTCTAATTTAACTTTATTTATTCTTTCTTTATTCTAATATTATGGTTACATATTTCGTTAGTTACATATATTTTCTTTCTCTCAATTTTATTTATTTATTTTTCTTTCCATAATTTTCATTTTAAATTATTAATAAACTAAAATATTCATAGATAAACACAAATAAGTAGGATTAACCTATTTTATTGTGCCAACGTTTCTGCTTGAGTTTCTAGCCTTCTGTGGCTAGAAGGATACCTTGGTAGTTTGATTTTCCATTTAACAGGTTCGTTTTTATTATTTTTTTGTTTTCTTTCCCCTTTCTTTATTTTATTCTTACCCCTTATTTTCTCCATTTTCCTTACCCAAGTTATAAGTTTTGTTCACTATATTATTGTTGGTTTTTCAGATTTTTTTTTCTATTCATTTCTTGGTATACTTTACTTATATTTTGCCTCTTTATCAATTATTATTGTAACATATATTTTCTCCCTCTCAATTTTTATTTTCTTTCCATGTTTCAATTTTTAAATTATTAATAACTAATATGTTCATACTTCTTTGCATTATATAACTTCATTTTTATTTCATTTACTTAATTATGTTATTTTACCCACTTTTTCAATTACCTATGTATACATTTTATTTCCCGCTTCTCTCATCACTTCATTTTATTAATTCTATTTTGTAAAATTATTCATTTTATGTTATTCTGTTTATACTTTCTTTTTTCTTTTCTATACTTACTGTGTTTGTAATGTGGTAGTTGTTGTTAGTTATTGTGTGTGTAGTTGTTATCTTGTTCTGTTTTTAGCCCTGAAGAAGGCTAGAAACTCTAGCCGAAACGTTGGCACAATAAAATAGGTTAATCCTACTTTGTGTTTATCCATGACCGCACCCCAACCATCTTCTCCTCGTTCGTCATCCACGGTCAACTATCTCTCATAATTAATTAAAATATTCATATTCCTTTGCATTATATAACTTTAAATTTTTATTATCATAATTAATTTATTTTTACTTACTTATTGTATTACCTATATGTACATTTTATTTTCCTTTGTCATCACTTTATTTTTATTAATTTCATTCTGTACAGTTATTTACTATATGCCATTTACTGTTTATATTTTCTTTTTTTATTTTTTATATTCATTGATTATCTTGTTTTTTGTTCTTAGCCCTGATGAAGGCTAGAAATTCTGGCCGAAACGTTGGCACTATGAAATAAGCTCTTTAAAAAGTAATTTAAATCAAAGAAGAGTATAATTTAGAAATGTTAGCTTTTAAAAATTTAAACAGATTCTGAGTAGACACGATCGCGTGAGGAAAGATGTTTAAGTACGTTAGTTTAATTTTTAAACTATACCAATATCTGGATTAGGTATGATCTTGAACCAATCATAGCATCGCTAGGAGGATAAATATTCTTGATGTGACTAATTCAGTTGTTGCTAGTTATGAAGGAGAGCATAAATAACTCGATTATCCTTCAATCTGTTAAGTGACTTTCCAAGATTATTTTGAAGCACCGGATAAATCATGTTATATCTTATTTTAAGCCATTACATCCTGGTGCTTATAATTTCTACTTTTTTTATTGAAGCAGATTCAGGCATGTCAGTCTGTCGGAGAATAGGATTGAATTTTCGAAATTCGTCTAGTTACATTTTGGTTTAATAAATAAACAACCTATGTTAATTCTATTTATTATATCAGATTATTCTCTATTCTACACTAATAAAATTAAAACACTATTTAGAAATTCCAAAATATAGCTCTAGTCTCTCAAATAAATAAACTGTTATTAGCTCACCAATTAAGGTATTTAAAAAAAAAATTGGAAAGATTAAGTGTGTAGTAAGGAAGTACTGTTACTGTAGAACAAAGGTTGTGCAAGGAGGAGATTTGGTAAGAATCACGACCGCAAGATTTTTACCCAATTAGGGGTACCTAATTTTAGAGGTCGGGTGGACCCCAGGAGGGCTCCAGAAACCCACAAGGTTGACTCACGGCTACAGTATATTAGAAAACAATTTTCTGCCCTGCCGGATTTGAACCCGGAATGAAGGTATTACTAAATTAAAATAGTATATCTTGATTGAATTAATGTCGAACTGTTATGAGTTATGCATTATCTCTATTTTTTTTAGTATTTTTCATGATGTTAAAGTGAGATGTGCTATTCTTGTCAGCATTTCTTTGATATTACGTTTTTCAATTCTGGTGATGCCTGTATTGTTAAAGTGTTAAATGCTTAACATGGTTATTTACTCCTGTTTGAGAGCCTCAAGGCTTTGTTTTTGCTTTTTCTTAAAGTATTATAAACTTCAATTTCTTATAGTTATTATTAAACGCTTTTATGACAATAAAAAAAGAACTGAAATAGTTGAATGGGGTATAGTTCTGAAACAACTCCAGGTAAATACTTAGTTAAAATTTATTTATTTAAAGTAGCTATTAAGAAATATTAAATTTAATTCATCCTATCATCGAAATTCATCTGATGAACTAATTCATCGCAGTATAATGGAACATCGCTTTTATGTCCTAAGCCGGACCAAGACATCATCAGTTGAGCAGACCGGATTAATCCGGATTGTTTTTTAATAAAAACTCCAAAATTGACTGAACTCATATAATGAATAAAAATTAAAAAACATTAAAAATCTTGACATGTGTATTAATATACGATGAAGATGAATTTATTAGACTAATTTAAAACAATCTTAAAAAAAAGTATTGTTTAATTTAAGGGCACAAGCGGTATTTTTAGATTTTTAATACTGGTCACTAAGTCAGATATTTTGTTTTGTGTTTTACTGAATATGCAGTTTATTTATCCCATATAATCCCACTTTATTATTCCCACCGGTATATTCGGTGAGCCGGTTAATCAGAGTTCTATTGTATACATATTTGCCACCAATTTTACTTATAAA
>NW_027112750.1:309335-333113 GCF_000696795.3 Halyomorpha halys
ATATATAAATCCTCCACTCTACGCTACCCTTCTCTTTCTCAGGCTTACTGCATTTCACTAAAAATTATTTTACATCTGTTGTTTTACTATCGCAATTCTGGAGAAATAACAGTAATGTCTTCTGACGTTTCGTTGCTAATTATTTCTTTGGAATGGAAGGACCCATTGTATCATTTAGCAAAGTTCTCAGGATTTTCTCAGTTGACTAATCAAAATGAGATCATTGCATAGTGGCGTTTATATAAGGAGTTCGTTTTTCCATTGTTGTTTGTGTTGGTTTCTGAAACGCGGCAATATATACTACTTATCATGTCTTAAGTTTATTATATAACAACGTAGATTCGAATGTCACTCAGCCCACCGTATAGATTTAATAGTACACTCAATATTGCTTGTAATGTCCTCGGATATTACGACGTATCGGTTACGGCTACGATCAAATCAAATTCATAGCAATGCATTTTTTATCGGATATAGCAACAATCTGACTTTGAGGAAACGACGAGGTACTGTTGTATCAAAAGATCTTGTAAACAAATCCCTAATTTTTCCAAGATTTCCTTTATTTCAAACCCATACTTTGAGGGGGATGGTATTAATTTCTATAAAGAGAAATATTTCCTGTTGAGTATTAATATATCCCTTAAAATACGTGTAACCTCTAAATAAAACACATTCGCTGTTGAGAAGTTGTTTGATTTTTGGTCCATACATGGTCGTATTTGCAAGATTTGCAGGATATACTCCTTGTTTTAAGAATTTAATCTAACTCTGTCATATAACATAACTCTGTCTGACAATAAATAGGGCATTGATTATAGATTATTGAAGAAAAATAGGATATGTTAATATTTTCTATGCTGTGTTTGAATAATTGATTTTATATGATCATTTACTGTAGGTTCTTTATTACTTTGTCTCATTGATCCCTATTTCTTGGCACATTAGCCCATTACTTTAAAATATTTAATGAAAACGATAAATTAATGAAGAAGATCAAGGTTAAGGACAAAAGAGAGTTAACAACTATTCATTTATTATTATTATTTATTTATCACCCGACCCTGCCTATTAGACAATACGGGTGTTCGCAGCAGTGGGTACAACTCATTGCTGCATATGACAAACATTACATAGCTGTGCACACAGCCTGCTATTGGTACAAAATAAATCTTGCTCTTCTACTGACGCCTTGCTGGTGCAGCTTATTCTCTCCTACCCAGGGAGAAGTGAGTAGAGCCCACAGCCTCCTTCCACCCATACACGAAGGTCTTGTAGTGCGAGTAGTTTTGTTTCTTCATCAGCTCAGAAAGATCGCTCTCAGTCAGAACATAGAGTCCTATTCCCCTCATCATCTTGGCTCTCAATGCTTCATAGGCGGTACAGGCAAGTACGGCGTGCTCAGCGGTCTCAGGAACCTGACAAATTGGGCGTAGATGATCGATATTTATGCCACGAGCGGCGAGCTTAGCTTGGAAACCCCCATGACCCGTGAGGAACTGTGAGATCCAGTAGTCGGGGAGGACCCACGTTGATTCTAGGCGTGAACTAATGGTAGGAAAGTACTTCCTTAGGGTAGCCCCTTTTAAGCAATCCACCCACCGTCGATTCCACTCTTGCAAGGTTTCTTCTCGAAGGATCCTCTTCCATCTATTAGGGCTTTCACCAATACGCGCTCGGAGGTTCTCCGGTAAATCCGCCAGACCTTTCCTCTTTATTTTGTGTCGATAATAGTCTTCTTGCAGAAGAAAATCGATAGGCACTCCTATTCACAACTATTCATTTTCCGACGTTTCGCCTCACTTCGTAGAGCTTCATCAAGGCTGTTCAAGTTGATAGCTTTGGTAACTGATTGACTTCCTCCCCCTCCACTCATGTACGCTTCCGATATTCTATGAAAGTAGTCAAAGCTATCAACTTCCACGGCTCTCATGAATTCTAAAAAGTGGGGCGAAACGTCAGAAAATAGATAGTTGTTAACTATTTTGGTTCCCTTTTGACCGCAACCCTAACCATCTTCTTCATTATTTCAAATTATTCGGTCAATTATTTATGTATATAAAAATGATAAAATATTTAAGTATCTTACTGTTAGTGATGTATCCTCATAGCTCAAATTCTTATACATCCCGATTTGGTATTTTTTAAAAATATTTAATTTGAAATATGATGACTGAAAAAATCAAAATTAAATAAAGTGTTGTTTGCTTTTGAAATTTTACATTTTTTTTTTTTTTATGTATTATGTACATAATTCGGGTATAATGATAACATAGAACATAGTTATGACTTTATTAATTCTTATTATGAGAAAATAATTGAGGATAAGCAGAATGAGCTTGAGCCGATTATGATTGTCCTAACGGTCTTTAGGGACGTGTTGTCAATACCTTTTAAGACAGATGCGACCGTTATTACGAATGATTTCTGTCTCTACTCCATCTTGCTCCTATGTCATTATTAGTTTCGCTTCATCACCGCATTTAGTGTAGTCTTGGTGAGAACTTGGCAGAGGAAGGGCTTGGATTAGGGGTCATTTTACACTTAGAGAACAATTTATTTGTGGATGTTTTGTAATGTATTGGTAGTAACTGTCCGATTGATGAAAACCTGGGATTGGTCACAATAAAACATTTAAGAAAGACCTTTGAGAATGCTTTAAGCCATTGAACGTAAAATAGCCTTGCCTAGAAAGGCATTTGCGATTAAAAGAATAGTGGTGTAACTTACTTTTATGCAAATATTGAGTTATAGTTAAAGCATTCTTCATGGTCAAATCTATTATTTGACTTAGTGGTGTAGCTCATCAAATCTCTTAGCCGTCAAAAATGAGCCAAATTTAAATTGAAAAACAAATTGTTAATTAAATGAAAATTACTGTAACTGTTAAGAAATTAAATTATAGAAATTTCCAAAACATGTGCCAGTACTTAATATTTAAATAATAATATTAAGGTGTCGTAAATTCAGTATAACAATGATTTAAAATGGACATGGAATAAACCTTATCATAAAGGAGTATTGGAGGAGAAAATATATCTTTTAAATCATAATTAATGTAATAAATACACTATAACATACTATGTTTAAAAACATTAAAATTATTCATGGAAAAGTTTACGATGCCATAAGTATAGCATTCGGGAGCTCCAAAATGACTACTATATATTAAAAAATTATGGTTTCTTTCGAATATGGCTATGGCAAAAGCGCTAAGGGCAGATTTGTATTTTTTTTATGGCCAAATTATATGCATATTTAAATTTCAATAATTGCTATTTAAATTGTTTTGTTTTATTTATTCCAGAACATCTTTGGAACAAAAAAAACTAGAAAACCCTTCCGCTGTAACTGTTTTTTTTTTTATTTTCCAATTTCTATGGCGAAATGGACTGGACCATTAGTGCAGTTATGATAAGGTTGATATGTTTAACAGTAGAAATATCTACATAATAATATAGGCACAGCAGATTGCTATACATTTTATATAATTAAAAAGAATTTCTTCGTTAATTCGAAAAAAAGGAACTTTTTTCCTGTTGTTAAAAATTAAATTTATAATATATCATGGGCTCATAATTATATCTTCAAGATGAAAATTAACGTATATTTATAACGTATTTTTTTTATGAAATTTCTATTTATTTTTTATTGATAATGTAAAATAATCCTATTTTAGTTGAATACTTATAATGATTCCACTTGTTTTCTTTTATTTAACTTAATTCAATTTAATGAAACCGCATTACAAATAGTTATAAGTATCTCCATCTTAAGTATATCCATTAATAATAATATTAAAAATTAAGTTAAATACAGACTGTATCATATAGATATTAATTTCAATTATATACATAACATTTAAGTTTTATATTATATACATAATTATTACAATAGTTATTTTAGCATTTAGGAAAACTTCTGCATCGTTGTTCCGGATAGTTATAGGTAAAAAACCAAGGCAGTTCACGATTTCCAGTCTATACGTTCGTTAAAGTCACCCATTTATATTCCAAGCGACAGCTCGTTCTCCTAGGCACTGGTAATGCTCTGTTCATAGACTGGGTTATTCATGGTAAATTCTTCTTCTTTCAGTTTAGTCACAAGGGTTTATATTTTCATAAATAATGTTCCGGATTCCAGCACTAGGTCAGAATTGAATAACATACACCCTCTTCATCGTATACGTATTACTTATGTTTTTATGAATACCATGAAATTCACTTTAATTCATTTTGTAATTTCTTATGAATCAATTATTCATATTGGTCTGGCTTCAATTTTGTCGTGTAGGTACTTGTGATGTATTAAATAAAATATTTCCTGTTAAAAATAAAATATTGTTAAATAGACAGTATTGGAAAAACATATTAAATTTTTTTAACGTCGATAAGAAGAATTTCATAGTTTTATAATTTACAGTCATACACTTTACAATATTTTTAGTCATTATTAGTGAAGAATTGTTACATTGAAAATAAAATTATTATCAGTAAACTGTTTATTTTAAAGAATATTCCTTATAATCACTCCTTTTTATCTACATTTTTTCTAGAGTACCGTTAGAAAAAATATAAACTATAACATTTTAAATTTATTTATTTCTTGGAGACTTTATTAATTATAATCAAATGTATCCATAAAGTATTAATATTTTTTATTGTTTCACTTAAATTCCAACGTTTCTACCAATCTGGCTATTCTCAAGGACATCTATTAATTTAAAACTTTAATTACAATTTTATCATTAAAATTTTAAAAACATTATGAATCATAAATTATTTTAATTTTACAACCTCAACATAAGTCTTGTTGCATGTATCACATGTATCCTTATCATAGTTTTAATTTTGAAAATACATTGATTTTTCAAATCCATTACAGTTCTTTCAAGAGAAAAATGTTGGAAGTTATTTATACATCAGTAAATATTAATTATATGGTATTTTTCTTTTAAAAATAGAAAAGTAAATTAATAATAATAATAATGAAATATAATAAATAAGCATAAACTAAAATGTACAATAGTAATAAGAAAATAATGTATATACATCATAAGTATAAATGGATTAAATAATATCAAAATAAGAAAAAAAACTGAGATAAAGAAATCACTTTGTACAAATTCTTGCTTATATACAATAAAACCTATCTAATAATTCTCTTAAACATATAAAATGCAATCAAATAATTAAGTTTTTCTTTTTAAAATATTTAATATGTCACTTCTTTTTACATTAATGATATATTTGACTAACATGGATTGGGGTTATAGGGATTAATTTTTAAAGTGTAACATTTTGAATTGAACGCCCTTTTAAACTTACCCTTATATTTTATTGAACCCATATTTACAAGAACCATTTTAACTTAAATGATGTCTTAAACTTCATAATTTCGCTTTCACTTGTGTAATGTATCGCAACGGTTTCACCTTAAAGTGATGTCTGTCACACCTCTTATTGCCGGCCATAATTTTTAGATTTACTTTCTTCTTCCAAGAGGATTTGGTACAAGGACGTTGAGACTCTGGTAAGAATTGTCCTGTGCGCCATTACGTCTCTTTAGTAGAACTGTAAATGTCCGTTCGTGCCTAATGACCTGTGATGAAATGAACTTTCTCGTTGTAGGTCTCCCAGGAAACAAACAGATTACGTTTTACTGGAGTTTTTATTTTTTTTTTAAACTATTTTTAATAATTAAAAAAAAATTATTTCTTTCCACTTGAACTTGAAAATATAATCTTTAATTAATTAATTGTTTATAACGTGACCAATGAAAATGCAGTGACAATAAGTGACAGAAATTATAATTAAAAGTGTTTAACTATTTATTATCGGATCCAAATGGTTAACATATAATTTATCAATTAAATTAAGTTGGCCGTCACATTTATTTATGTTAACAACTTTTCGGTTGATCAATCCATCATAAGGTACATCACCTGAACTGACTCTTATATTAAAACATAATATCTCATATTAAAACATCCTACAAAAACATTAATATTGCATGATGATAACGGGGGAACTGGTCGACAGACTAATATGTTACAAAAATTAATATTAGGAATTATTATTTTTTTATTATTAATAACTGTTTATTGGTTATAGTGTTGTAAATAGTTAGAGGTATCTTTTGTACAAGACTGTACCACCAATAATCAAATATTCAAAGAAAAAATCAAACTGTTATAATAACCACCTAAGTCCAACCGTACTGATCCGGTAATAATTCAATGTATAAACATTGCGATTAAGGGCCGTCCGTAGCTCAGTGGTTAGGCGCAGGTCTATCAGTCAGATCTGCAGCGGCGTCGGTTTGAATCCAGCCTGGAGCGTTGACTTTTTTCATTAATTGGTGGGCCCAGAAAAATGAAGAACTTGATCCTCCACCGTGGTTAGAATAGGTTGGTCACCTGTAGATAACGAGGCAAGCATTACCTTCGCTGTGGGTTGCCTTATGTTAATAAAAAAACAACATGAAGACTTGATAGATAAAAGTCCGTTGATTAAACATTAAATAAAACATTTTATTTTATTTTCTAAATCTTCATTCGTTTTATTTTTTGGAAACACTGTTTTGTTTGGAATCGTTCAATTTATCTTATTTTGATTTAAAATTTCGTACATCTACTAAGGAAAAAAAATTAAAGAAAAGTAATTAAGAATTGACTCCTTCATTCTTTGTCTTACTGACGAAATATACACGCTAATCTAGTGTTTTCAATTAAGGTCGCGACTTGTTCGTTTTCAAGAACTGCTTTAGATCATTTCTTCTTACTGTCACAATCGATCATGACGATTAGCTTATTCGATCTCTCCATTAGACGCACGAGTACGGAACCTGGATAATAGAATACAAGGGCTGAACAGAGAGGGGTGGCGGAAGTCCCCCACTTCTTGTACCCCTACCAGAGGACCTAACTGGCCGGAGTGAGAGGCGCCATTCCGTTGTCAGGACTTTGCTCAGGATGTGCACCACCTAGCGGACTTCTTCCACAGCTAGTGACATAACATATTGTGATTAGTTTAGTGATAATTAGGCACAGACAATGCTCCAGCCGAGGGCGGCTTGGCTCTTCATATTTATATTGGCCGCATCTGCTTCAGCAAATACAGGTCAGTCGATATAAATTTATGATATATTAATATATTCTGTAATAAAAATAATATTCAAGGTGGGGTGGGAGGGTAGACTGTGATATTTTCATAAATCATCAATAGGAAATATATTTAAAAGAAAAAAAGAGTGGTGCTTGTCTTGTCACCGTCCTGGGAGTATCAATCCTGGAAACGTTTGTTTCTCTATACACGTCATAAAAATTTATCTATAAAATATAACTAAATATAATGTGATAGGTACTAATTTTTTTAATATTTTTCAAATCCTTTCTAGTCATTTAATTGCATATGGAAAATAATTAAGCAATACTAGCTCCCACTCTTTGTTCTATTCTCTTATCCAGCTTCTTTTCAACCTCTTACGTGGTTATCAGACTTTTTTTTTTTTAAGTTAATTGTTAAATCGTTAAACGTTTTCTTAAAATCATATAACTTACTGTAATGTGAATTATAAAACAAAAATAAAATTAGATCCCTTCGTTTCGACGTCATTTATCAGTTAAAAGAATCACATCTCAACTTCTTTTAAATTTTTTTTTATAGACTTCATAAAAGAATTTCTGTTTTACTGATATTCATAATAGATAATAAATATATTAAACTGTTCTTGAAATATCAGAATTATTTATTTAATGTAGAATTATTACTAATTATTACTGAATAATCTTTAACGTTTGAATATCAGTCGTTATGACTGTTCAGTAAATTTAAGGCGTGTGCCCATATGGGTTTCGGATAGCTTAGATGCCCATTAAACCAAAGTTTTAATTTTATGTTGTTACTGCTATTAAAAATTTATAAATCAACTTCTAATTAACTAAATAAATTTTACGTTTCGTTAACCACAAATAATAGTTTTTAATAGTTGATTGTCAGAGGAGAAAGATGTTGAGAACCACTGAACGGAACGCCTTGGGTGTTCTTCGAACCCGCAATGCAACAACTGGTAGTGTCGCAAACCTCGAACTATCTCCGTTAAAGTGTTTCAAGTATTCTCTCACACCTATCTGTTTATTATTTTATTTATATTATATTTATTTATTTTATTTTACTGGACATTTGAATAAGATTTTCTTGAAAAAATGATGAAAATGAAAATGCCTAGAATAAATCAAATCCATAAATTTCCATTATTGAACAAACTTTATTTATTTATTTTTAATTTTGACTGTATGATCATTTTAAACTTATTTTAGTTTATTGAATTTGTTTTTTAAATTAATCTATGTAGTTTCGGTAATTTGTTGTAACTTTTACAAAGTTATATTTATAGTTAACAATTCCTAGAAAGATTTATTTACTCAAAGTAATAAGTTAATCTTAATAACAACAATTAATAAAGGTATCTTATAAAAAATTTACCTATGCCAAAATTATTCATAGTTATTTAATGTTAGTTTGTGGAATAATTGCTATATTACCACATAATATATATCTTATTGACAATACCACTACTTTTGTAATAATTAATTTTCTTTAATTTAATTTATGTCTTATATTCCCTTTTGTTTTCATAAATTAATTATCTGCTAATTGATTTTCTTCCGTAATTATTCAGTTGGTTGAGTGGATTTTGTTCTCTGAGAAACTCCCAGTATCAAATCAAAAATGTTTCATATTGAAAGTTTTCCTCAAAAGTATTTAAAATAAAATGTCTATTGGACGAATATTTTAATATCTTTAATAATCATATTTTCAAAGTGTGGTTCATCAGTTTAATTAAAAAGTTTGAGTAGATTAAAAAAATGTAGTGTGGAGCGCACGCGAAAATCACATTATTTTCCAGTCTACATTGGGTTAAATTTTTTCCATTCAAATATACATAAGTGAAAGTAAAAACTAACCTTTGTCAGAGCAACCATAAAAACACGAAAGCATTTATTTTCAAATTTAGTTTTTTCTTCGTTCCTCGTTAACTTTTATAGTTTTATATATAAGCTATTAATATTCCTGATTTTTTTTTTTTCATCGATACATCTACATCAGCTATTTTTTCTAATTTTCCTGCATACTCAACAGCTCTAAGCACACTAACCACTGATCTACATTAAAACTTTTAATTCTGTAAATTCGATTTCAACATGAGAAAATATTTCATACCTTATACTTATCAATTTATATTATTACATAAAATAAGATAGATTTAAAATTAATGAAAGTAATTTTACTTTAGAGAAGGCAATTTTTAAAATTTGTCCTTCATGTCATTTCATATTATTTCGATAGGGATAAGACCCAACTAATTGTACATTAGTACAACGAGTTTAATAAAAATCTTTGATGCAGTATTAGATAATACTACTATATAGTATTTGGTAAAAATTGGTGTAACGTACCTATCTTAAATTCATCATATTTATCTTTTATTTGTGAAACTTGTTTTAGATTTGCAAAACTTGGTCTTTTGCTCTCAGTGAGAAATTATCTTTGGTTGAGCTATTAACAAAAAGGAAATCACTGATACAATACTTAAATAATTTAAATTATCAACTATTCTAGAGACATCTTATCTCTACAGTTTTGCAGAATATAACTTTTCTTTTGCAAGATACTTCAATTATACGAAGAATTCTTGAATTTTATCGATATGCCCCTGAAATTAAACAATTTTTATTTGTTTTAAAAGATATACATTTTTTTTTGGAACTATGAGTACAGTTTAAACAACGATATGTATTTCTTTTGAAAACTATAATTCGAAATTTTTCACAATCGTGATACTTATTATATATTTACATTAGTATATTTGTATTTAATATATAGATAAGTGGAAGTAATATAACAATGCTCTATGTTAATTTTATCTAGGATTTTATGTAATTTTTCACTATAAATGAAAAATCCTCAAATAATATTTATATAGAAAATAAACTAATAAAATTAGAGGTTCAATATATAAACTACCAACCATCCGTTTTGACTAATCTCCCTCCATTTAACCCTATTTAAATCTAAATCTACATTATCATCCCTGATATATGAGCTATCCTCCCATCTTCCTTTCGGGCCTATGACCTTCGTTTAAGCACTGATAACCTTTTTCGTGATTCTTTTGTTATCCTTTCCATCTACGTTGCCCACTGTTACAACTATTCATGTTTTAAACCCAACATGATGGACACGAAATATAAATTTTCTGTTTAGAGCAATAAATTTGAATAAGAACGGGTTAAATGTTTTAAAATATTCTGAATCTGCATTTATTTTACACAGTTTTAATCTATTGTTTGTACGTACAAGGGCGTGCCCAGGATCAAATGAGGGGGAGGCAACCCATAGTCAATCAGGTAGTGACATTTCAGAACAGAAAAAGAGAATGAAACCAAAATTTTAAAAACATTATATATAATGTTCCAGTGCTTTATGAGCGATTACAAATATTATTTGCTTGAAAAAAAAATATTTTTTATTAAATTGATAGTTTTTCACTCTTGGGGGGGGGAGGAGGGGAAGCTACATAATTAGCTTATCCCATTTAGGTGGTATTCAGGCAGTTTTCCGTTATAGCCAATTTTCCAATGTGATTTGATTTAACTAATATTTTAACTTGAAATAAATCCTGTGTTAATGAAGTGTTTCAAAGGTAAAATAATACAGTCGGAAAATTGGGGAGATAAAATATATAGAGCCCATTTCTTTACTATGCCTAAAAATTTTGATTTGAAAGAATAAAATTGAAAAAAAAAAATAATTCGTTTGCCCCAGAATTAGTAAATTAGCTTCAGGTTTTTTTATTTTATTTTAATGAAATGAAAAAAAAATGCCGTTGATCTTATAAGGTGGAGAATTCCAAGCAATAGCTGCTATTTTGACATTTTTTGGTGGTAAATTAAAAATGATTATATTATGAAAATTATAAAAAGTTTTAGTAAATAAGAAAAAAAATATTAAAAACTTTTTTGCTCTTTTTCATTTTTATTTTCACTATTTGAGGACTTTTAGTTGACATGGTTCTAACTGAAATCACTATGATTTTACGAGTTTTAAAGTTATCGTTCACCCTTTAAGATAATTGAGATAGAAATATATTACTTAATTATTTAACCAATGGCATTCACAATTATTTAGAAGCTAAACGGCTTTGTTAAAAAGATTGCTTAGGAAAATTACGATTCCTAGTAAGTTAAAAACTTTTAAAACAAGGGCAATGAACACATACAGAAATTAGGAAATTCCTGAAAAGATTATAAATGAAAAATTTAGTAAAAATAAGTTAGGTATTTATCTTTGATGGTAACAATTGTGACTTATGGCCAAGAAAATAACAATTTTTTGATTAAATAACTCATAAAATTCTTATTCATACATACTTGGTACTTATTCATCAAGGTGTGAAGTGACTAATATTTTTAAGTAGACCGAGGATAATATGTGACTAGTCCTTCACTAAGGAGTTAGTGGTCCAGTTTTGAAAACCAAAATTAATTATAAATGGTTATATTAAAAACACCAATTACATTAAGAGGTAATTAATTATTAACCTTGTCTCTTTCAAAGGCCGTGATTTATAATTAAAGTTTAAAACATATAGTTTATACTTTAATTATAAATCATAAAAAAAAAAAAAATTATACATTAAAGCTCTAACAAATAAGTTAAAAATAATTCAAATATAATTTAATATTTTCACGGTGAGTCCGGCTAGAGAGAAATGCTTTAATTGTTGATGGGTTGCTATAATACATAGATTATGTCAATTCTCCTCATCCGCTCCTCTTCCCTATGGAATTCTATTCCCTTCTTCGTTCGTAGTTCTAATACCCTTCCAACCTTCAGTTCCCGCATCTTCGACCACCTTCTGTCCATTCAATTCCGGAAGAATAACAACTGAAAGTTTCAAACAAGGTTTATACATTTTCTGTATTTAATGCTTCATTTTTTCGTTTTATACTTGTAAATATGTATATTAGCAGCAATTGTACCTTTCCATTTATTACTTTTAATTTAATTGTATTTGATTTTTTATCATTTTTTTCTCCTTTTATTTATTATCAGAAGTTAGTCATCTTATGTTTTATGATATGACATTTAGTTTTATTTTATTTGTTCTATTTTTATTTTATATACTTTGTTAATTATGATTGTTCATTTTTATCTTTTCGAGTTTACTGTTTTATTATATTTTATGACGTTTTATAATTTCATTTTTATTTTGTACTTTACTCTAAGGCTTTAAAGCCTAATTTTGACACCTGTATATTATTCTAAAGGGATCAATCCCAGAATAAATAAAGAGTATTATTATTATAAATATTTATATTATATTGTTGAACCTTTCTGACATAGAGTTTGGTGTATTTACAATAGAAAAACTAATATTGATAAATAAAATTATAAAAGGGCTAGTTTTGCGAGATAGATATGTTTTATTTTTGAATTATGTTTAATAAACGGAATCATTTTAGTAATCTATTCTAAGCTTGAAATCCAGGTTCCTCGTGGAAAGAGGAAATGATAAATTTGAATCATATGTTCTCCACAAACCTTGATTATAAGACCTTGAGGAGACTAGATTTCCTTTAAAATAAAAATAAAAAAAGGCACTGAGGTGCAAAAATGAAATTTGCATAGTGGAACAAACCAGTTCCTTGAGGCACCCACCTTTCACTCCGTTCTCCGGATCCGAGCACATGTACCCAACCCATTTCTCTTCTCTGAAATAAAACTTTCAATTTGTAATAATTCCATTATTATAATATGCCGGTTATTATAACCACCGCCCTTTAGGAAGAAGGTCTTCAAGATGACCGGGTCATATCAACAGGTTTTGGAGAGTGGTTCTTGCTAATCACTCAGGAAACCCTGGTATTATAATTCGAAAGGTTCACAATCAATTATAATACAGGTTGATTTGTCCCGGTTTCCGGTTTGCAAAGGTACGATAAATTGTTAATTGGTTAGTTTGGTATGTAGGTTTTGAAAAAAAAAAAAATGAATTTTGATTTCATAAAAAAATCAATCAATTCATATTGGTACATAATTATCGAATTATAACACGAAATTACTAAAACATTTCGAATACTTAAAAGCATTTGTTTGTTAGTATCATTTTAGAATAAAATAGATTCTATTGAGGAAAGAATGACAATTTAGTCCGACCTATGCATTTAGAAAATTTCGACCTAAAATAAACATCATATATATTACAAAACTAATATATGAGTTGTAATTTATCTTAAAATTTTAGTTCGCTGGCAATGTATAGGTTACAACTATTAAAAGGTAGGTTCAACATAACAGCATAATTAATGTTGATGAAAGATAATAATTATTTAACATAAATAATTCCGAAATTAATTAAAAAACAAATACATCAATTAATTCACAATTATAGGAATTAAATTTAGTATAGAAAATATTGAATTGCAAATAATAATAAGATAAATAAGAAATAAAAAATAATAATGTATAACTAATCATTAGAAAAATAATATTTTATATTTACTTGGAATAAAATAAAAAAATAATTAATAAGTAATATAATACGTAATAACTTGAGGCCATAATAATGTTATATAACATGTATTACTACATAAGGAATAAGAATTATTGACTGCAAAAAAAACTATATGGATAACAGAAAATGTATACAGTTAAGTAATGTATATGATTAGATTTTTTGATATGTTATAAAACAAATTACAAGCTATTTTACTTCTATAACTATTAGTGGTGATCGTTCAATCATTTTTTTTTTTTTATGAACCCAGCTGAGATGTTCGGATTACCGAAAAATTAGAATTGCAAAACTATATAAAATAAAAACTTTATCTTCTGAGTAATAAATAAATTATTGATTTTGTCATTGTTCACGTGAGTCAACCCTGGGAGTTCGGTAATCCACCTGAGCCCACTCACCCAGCTTCATAAAGTGGATAACATCTGTTTGTTGAGCGTTATCATGAAGATTTGATGAAACGGGTTGGACCTCTTTGCACTGCCGTTGTTCAAGAAACAGTACTTCCTTACAAAGTACTAAACCACACGCCCTTTATGGGTTGTAGCGGCACATTTAAAAAAAATAAATAAATTTTAGATACTGTTTCAAAAACATTAGATTAGTTCAAATAAATTTTTTTTAAACGTATTTCATTTTTTTTTTTTTGACTCATGGAAGAATTTTTTACTGCTTCTACTGAAGTTATTATTTATTTTATTATTATTATTTTGGAGTTGGAACTATTGATATTTTTTAGTATTGCAAATCGTTTTAAAATAATCGCTATCACCTGTTTCTAAAATACTATGATCAATAAAGTTCTTAGGAGAAATTTATAAAATTAAAATAGAACCTATTTAATGAAGATTACTGAATTACCTTAATAACAAAAAGTATATGGAGGTATAATTATCAATTTTTTTTTTGTTTGTTAGTTTTTCTAAAACTTCTGTTTCTGAATCCTATATTTAAAAAATCTATTCATCTTGAATCCCCCTGGTGAAATAAAGTAGTACTCATATTTGTTTTAATTAAATTATACTAATTAGATATTTTAAATATATAATTTAAAACGGTATGAATTTTGAAAATTCAATTGAATGTTTATTTACTTAAAGTGTCTTAAAAAATTACTCATCTATAAATCATCAGTTTTAAACGTTGTTATTTACAGAAATCTATGAAAAATCCATAATAGATAAATTCTTAGTTGCAGAACCTTGTTTGTCTAAATTAGGCAATACATGTCTACTATCTATTCTTTTTATTAATCTGAAACCATACGTAATCTGAATTTTGAAATTAAGTATGTGATTAAAAAATATTTATTCGTGATTCAACTTTTCATATATTTATTTACTATTGTATTAATTTGATTTTATCTTAAAATAAGTCAACGAATAAAAAAAAAATTGAGGAGCTCAGTCGTAAAACATGGTAATTGAAATTTTTCGGTATGATTGATTTTTTATAGCTTATTTTTTACTATTTTTTGAAAAAATCTTTAGAAAATTTGTTTTCTTAAAATAATGATGTTTATATTAAGCTATAGTAACTGACTATTGGTTAAAACAGTAATAAATGAACAATTTACCATAGTTTGAGTTTTCATGGTTTTTAAAATGTTTGGAAATTGCCAATGACTTCACTCCTCTTCCTTGATTAGATGATTCAATATTTTTTTTTTCAGGCTTCGATTTCTCTACTTTTCTAAGAAATAGTTTAGATTTAACGTTGCTTGTAAACAGTCGAATGACTCTCCACAAACTCCCGTTAAGTTCATTATGAGAAAAACTAATCGTCATGCCGTTGAGACCACCGAAACGTTACTGCCGCTCTGACTCGACTGTGACTTGGCAACAGTCTTTAACTGTAGGCCGTAATGAAACGTTCATGGTTTGAATTATTCCAGCCATGAATTATCATGAAAGAGTATGAATACTAATCATTATATGATATTCATATAATTAGCTATCATAAATAAGCCTGAGAATAGCTGCTTATTAATTAATTATTGGAAAACTCTCGAAAAAGATATATTAACTACTTTTAAAATATTATTGAAAAATTATAATACAATACAAATCTGGAAGTATTTCGAACAGAATAAATAAGTAAACGTTAACCTTTGTTTCACAGTCTATAGATTAATAGGTAGCATCATATACCTTACTCCAGCTGAACAAATATTTAATTTATAATTGCAAATTGTAAAAAAAAAAAAAACTAAAGTCTCTAAAAAAAAGAATGAAATAAAAAATTTACACATGATAAGAACCGAAATCGATAAAATCACCAAAAACACAATGTAGGCAGAAATTATCACATCTTACATCGACAGATAAAAAAGATCCTTTAACTAGAAATAGCACATTATCACAAGACTGGACATGACATCTAGGGCGGTCGTAAACTGTAATGTAAGCCTGAAAATAGCCGAAATAGGTTTCGTTTTACGTGCTGTAAAATATCTTAAATTCGATTTGGTTCTTCCCCCAAAACACTTTTTCTTTACAGTAGATTAAAAGATGAATGGAAAGTATCAGTTTTATTAGTAAAAATATTCAAGATATTCTGCTGTTCTGTGTCAAGCATTAGTTCTTGGCCAATGTTCTCCAACCTGGATATAAATATTTATATGGAGTGGATTAGAGATGAATAGAAATTTAAGGACATAATTTTTTTTTAAACTTTATTTAATCGATAGATATTACAATCTTCCACACTATTGTGGGTAGGTAATAGTGGTGAATGATCACATTCATATTAAAATAAAATAAAATAAATAAATAAATGAAATAAATAAAAAATAAATTAATAATTTAAAAAAATAAAATAAAATGTCTCTTAAAATATATACAAATAGAAGGATAAATAAAAGAACATAATCAAAAAAATATGAAAAAAATATAAATAAAATAAAATAATATAATCTCTAGTCACATTTACACTCTTATATTAAAGACATAATTAATGAGAAGTTCTCTAGTTCTCTAATGTAATATCTTTTTTCCGTTATTATTTTTACTGTTGATGTGAGATATGCTGTCTCCAGTCTGAATTTATTATATATTATCCTTTTTGTGTCCTGATGATACCAAAACTAGTGAAACACTTACCGGCTCGTTATTTATTAATATTAAATATGTCCACATTTAATAAAAATTTAGCTGTCTTTCCAAAACAATTTCAATTTATTTCATATTATAAATCGTTTTATAAAGATTTATTTTACGAAATAAATTGAAATTGCTTTGGAAAGACAGCTAAACTTTTATTAAATGTGGACATATTTAATATCAATAAATAACGAGCCGGTAAGTGTTTCACTAGTTTAGGTATCATCTGGACACATAAGTGCAGACTGGAGACAGCATATCTCACATCAACAGTAAAAAAAATAACGGAAAATAGATATTACATAAGAGAACAAGAGAACTTCTCATTAATTATGTCTTTAAATTTCTATTCAACGCTAATCCACTCCATAGAAATATTTATATCCTGCTTGGAGAACATTAGCCAAGAACTATCCCTGGAGAGTTGGTGAATTGGTGCTTGAGTAAGGACGTAGAGGATTCATCCTTTCACCAAGACCTCTTCAACGGCCCGACTGTATTTCCAGGACGTGACTCTGCCCTTTCTAAACTTCTACTGTTGCTTTTACGAACCTCGCGCTAGAGGTAGTCATTTTACGGCTTGGTTTTAGTTTTATTAATACGTTTTTATTTGTCATTGCAATAAACAATGGTATCCTCTATATAATTACAGATTATTATTGCTTTTTTTCTATTTAAAAATAATGTATACTTTACATGTTGTATCTGTCAAAATTACTACTTTTAATTCCAAATGATAATAAAAACCCATGGTGACAGTTATTTTGAAAAATAATTATTATCTAAACTTTAAACAAATAAAAACTGTAAAAATAAATATTACTCAATACCCTAAGATATGAAATAATTCAGTTGAAGCTCCACATTCGCAAAGACCAACAATCATGTGTTAGACCTCCAGCATTCCAAAAAATAATTTTGAGCTTCGAGTTTTGTATTGTCAAATTGTATTGGGCTGCGAGAGGGAAAATGGCGTAATAGTCCACTTCCTGTGGCGTAGGAAAAAAAAAAAATAATTCAGCTGTTAATTTTATAATTTTAAATTAAAGAAATTTAATTAAAACTTAAGATTTGAGGCATAATATTTTTGTAGCTGTCATATTTTAATCTAAATATCAATTAAAAAAAAATGATTCCCAATAAGTCCCAAATGGTCATCAGGATCTTCAATTTTGTTTCAAAATGTCTTCTATATGTAAGCCTTTTTCTTATAACCCTCAAGTATAGATATGCCACTCTCCCATAGATATGATCACCCCCGCCCCCCTCAAGAGTTCCTCTTTTAAGGAAGAAGGCATTAGTTTTTAATTGTATCCAAGATGTCATACCCTCTGTTTATGGGAATTTATTATTTTCTTAGAGTTTAAAATTATTGATTTTCGTAGTTTATATAAGGTTAATATATAATTAACTAAATTAACTGAAACTTCCTACTTGAGCCCATAAAACGTCTATGAGAAATTTGAGGCACTGTGTATCGGGAGCAGACCAGACTCGGTCTAGTGAACCCGCTCAACAACAGCACTTATGGTGAACACTGGCCAGATAAAAAGGTTACCGTGTGATAATCGGCTCACACTGTGCGCGTACCTAACCGACCGTACCTTATCTACTCAGCCATCGAGTTCTTCATTACCTATCAGGTCTTCCAGATCAACAGGGCACTCCGGAGTAGTGTGACTTGAAGTAGAATCTGTAAGAAAACAGAGACAAGATAAACCCGTATTACGGAGAGCTCAATGGTCAGCGGAGAAGGGAAAGTGAAAAGTGATCACGGATTGATTTTAATTGAGTTTTATTGTCCATTGAAACGATTCCTTTGGTAGTTCTGTCGGCCTTTACGCCCCAGTGATTCTTTCCTCAGATTACTCAAAGTGACCCAAATTATTTGATTTTTGACTCGGGTAGGTAGGAGAACCCGTTTCGGATCCGCTTTGAAGAGTAGCACTTTCTCATGACATGAATCACTTGGAGAAATGCACCTGTGACAGGCTGATTAGTGGGGATGTGGGCGTGGGGTCCTGGAGAAATGCCATCATAGCAGATCCTAATACATAAGAAGAGTTCCTTATCCTTCAAGGATCACTTTCCACATTACAGTTCCCCCTACTTTTAATATTAGTAATCAATATTTATAAATTATAGATAAACAAATAGTAAAAAATAAATAAATAAAGACCAAGCATTACCCCATCTCGACCAACCAATCAAATAGTGATAAAACTTGTACTATAATTCAACTTACCAAACTACTATAAGGTTACACCATACACTATTACGAATCAAGAAGATTGTTTCATAAACGAACCTTCTTGAGTGAAAATAAAAAAAATCGAAATCAGCCTTATCAGACAATTCATCGTGAAAGATGTTGAGATGTTTTTATGTCTCATTTTGAAACCAGATACCAACTAGTGTCAGACACTTTATCTAGTATTTGAATGCACTATACATTGTATCTGATCCCAGATACCAATCATTGTAAGAAGTGCACTGTATCTAGTATCTGAATGCAATGATATAGTAAATTATTCCTTAAGAAGCTTAGAGTATCCGTTTGTGGAAATTTCAAATTGAGCAAGGTTAGAAAGCTTTTGGAAAAATTTACTACTTACGATACCCGATATTCTTGATATTGATATTCTTCTAAATTTTTTTAAAAATCCTAAATTATTGAATTAGTGTCTACAGTTTCATTATTTTATTCACTAACAACTCGAAATGTCTCCACTTTGTTTTCTTATTCCTGAAAAATACTATTGAATATCTATGGGATGAGCGCTGGTGATGAACAAATAGACGTTATACTCTACAAGAATCGATTATTGAGTGAAGAGTTGCTCTGAAGGAAGAATATAGAAATATTAATTAACTGTTAATTCAAAACCTAAATAGGATAATGTTACATTGAATTTCAGCCGTAAGATAAAAGAAGGGGAATTATATTTAATTTTTTTATTTATGTTAATTTTTTTCTACACCTAGGATTATTTGGACTGAAATTGTTTCACTTTAGTAGTGAGTTTCAAATTAATAAAATT
The DNA here is from genome assembly GCF_000696795.3 of Halyomorpha halys. Taxonomy (NCBI): domain Eukaryota; kingdom Metazoa; phylum Arthropoda; class Insecta; order Hemiptera; family Pentatomidae; genus Halyomorpha; species Halyomorpha halys. The sequence goes on from NW_027112750.1 coordinate 329,059, forward strand.
TTACTAATTACAATTAAATCGTTATTTGGTTTGAAATTCATTTGATTTCTCTTATTTTATTTACTGCTATATTATTCATTATAATATATTTATAGTTTTTAAAACCGAATAAGACCTGCAATTGTTTTTGCGTCATGTCCTAATCGGTAGTGTGTGTACAGCACTCATTGTTTGTAAAATGAATCAAGAGGCTTATTGTCCAGAGATACAATAAAAAAATTGTCATTGAGTTATCCACGGCTTTTCTCATAGTCTAATTAGCATCGTAGCCACATGCTATCCCTGGATGATTCCTTTAAATTCGACATTCTGTCACCAATTTTCAAATTCGTGTCCTAATAATAGTAGATATATTCTACAATACAATAGTTGAGACGAAACGTCTTAACAAAGTTATATTGATTTATTTTCTTTTAAATTGTATGAAATGAATTATTGCCTTTTGCGTACATAGTAGGTTTCTCTGCGTAATTTAATTTTTAAATTATATATATTCGGGTGTCTTTCTTGATATTGAAAAGGCTTTTGATCGAGTCTGGCACCCAGGACTGCTATACAAGTAGTAAATTCCTACCCCCCCTACATACTTCCTCATTATCCGTTCTTATCTCTCCGATGGATTATTTCAAGTAAATTACTTATTCATCGCTATTCCGTCAGTCTGCTGGTGTACCTCAGGGTAGTATCCTTGGCCTCGAGATCTTCTCCTCTAGAAATGTTATTGTATTTCTATCAATGGGTAGATTCTCCACACGTTTGTGTCATATCACTATGGCACCTACAGCAAATTTACTTGCTGTATATATTTGTATACAGTTGTAAATAACAATAAATAAATTATTTATTATTAACACACACCTCTGTATAACGGATAATCTTTTCCGTTGATGACCGTTCCCTATACTAATTATTAGCAGTTGGAAATCAGTAGAAATAGTTCATTGTAACCAATTTTTTTTTCATTTGGAATAATTCTAATGCTGTAGTACTAGGCATAACAATATCAGCATAATGGCTCTGGAGGGTAGCATCTTATTCTTTGAGGAAGCAGTTATTGTCCGTAGGAAGGAAAGTGGTAGTCGCATCGCTATTTGAAAGACCGCTTACATTTCCACCAAGGCGTGGATCACATTACGTCTCTATGGGAATCATGCTCATCGTCCATGTAAGGCTTTATAACAATGTGATTTAATTGCAATTAGTCCAGTTCCGACCATTGTTTTCACACGGGAATGCAACATTCCCCTGGCAATGTGTTGAGTAATAACTCCAACGATGCTTTATTGGTAGATTAAGGCTTAAGATGAAAATTGCAAAGGTTTCGTTGAACTACCTTAAACACTATTTATCATTCTAGATAATCCTGAATTCGGTGGTGTTTTAGTATCATGTTGTGCAGATAAAATTATCTTCTAAGTTTCAATATATTCTGTGATCCAACAACTCAAAAAATCTATAATTGTTTTAAAACTTAGATTTGTTTTATAATTTTTTTTTGTAGAGTAAACGGGTAAAGGGTACTACTTCAGAAATATTTGGTTTTCCAAAAATAAAGCTTGGCTGAAGTAAAAATCAATAGTTATTAATCAGAAACATTAAAAAATGTTCGTTAACTTTTCCTGTCCGAAAAATTCAATTTAGGTTATAGAAAATTAATGAAAACGGAAATAATAATGCATTAAAATATGGAATATAAAATGCAGTACAAACTAAGAGATTGAAAAAGGGGAATACGAATAAAATCAAGTATAAAGGAATATAATGGACAAGGCAGAAAACGAACCTTTCAGACTTCAAGTCAGTGCGAAAGTGATCTGTTGACAAGATGTTATTGAGACTTTAGACTGTTTAGAGGATGTTATAGACACCGGACCATTTTTTATTTATTTATTTTTTATTATTATTATTATTACACTCCATCAATCTATAATGTTAATTTTTTGAATCTTTTGCTAATATTTTTGTTGTATTTGAACATATATAATTTATGTCAACACATAATTCGAAAAAAATAAATATTGATATACTTAATATTTAATATTAAATAATATTTATTTATTTATTCATTCTACCTCTACTACTATTGGTGGACCAAACGACAATCATTATATTCTATAGTATTTAGTAGTATTCTATATTAAATAATATTTAAACCGTAACGTACAGTATATTAAGATATCTTGGTTAGTTTTTTTGAGTCACAATTAATGTTTATACAATCACATTTCTTTTTATTAATGGTAAAAAAGATAATATATAATTATAATAGAATACATAATAAAATAAGAATAGATATAATTTTTCAAACTGTCAATTCACATTTAATTTTTTTTTCTTACCTGATATTAAAATTTATCAAACAGTTCATATTTTCACAATACTAGATTTGTGATTATTAAGATAAGAATACTTTTTATAAATAACTATTTTGAGGTTATTTGCATACATCGTTCAATAACGAAATATTCCGCAATTGTAATACAGTGGACTCTCACTAATACGAAAAGAAAAAGGTGAATTTTGTTCGCTAATAAAGAAATAAAAAAAATAAGTACGTTTCCAAATGTTAATAAATAATAATTTTATGTTAAATAAAAAGAGGTTGTATTTTCAACTAGATTATTTAATCCTCAGCACGTAAGTTGTTGTTAATTCATTAACAACAAGTATATGTATATATGAACCTCGGATTCGCATATACATGCTCAGACTAGCGAGAATACACTGCGTATCTAATTATTAGGTATAAAAACAAATAACAAAATATTTAAGTTCTTAAATAAAAATGCGAAGTAATTACTATTGGCACTATAGTCATATTCCACAAAAATTAAAAAAAAAAAAAAAAAAACACTTTAAAAAAGTAATAAAATAGTTGGAAAAAGTAAGCAAAAAAATTAAAATTTGGATAGATTTGCCAACCTTCATAGAAAAAATTTGCCTATTTTCACTGAATGTCTCATTTTTTTTTTCAAATATGAAACTGTTTTCATAAGCTGAAATAAGCAGGCAAGAATTAATGTAAACCTCATTTAGGTAAACATTTCTATTTTTCCTGAAAAACTATTCTTCACTTCAATACAAAACATGTTCCGTCATTCAGGGTGACAATTCAAAATTTGATAGTTTTTCGTTCAGAATCGTTACCCATTGGACTACATGGAGGATACTATACCGCTCAAATTTAATTTGTTTTATTTTAATTATGCAGTTATAAGTTAAAAATAAGGTAATTCTTCAATTACATTTAACTTTCCCTTCTAGAGATAAGAATGAAAGCTGGACAGGTAGTCCAGGAAACTAATTGGACAATATCCAGAGCTTAATGTAGGTGAAGAACGGTATATAATAATTAAGCTATTAATCCTCAAGAGACATGTCACAGCAGAAGATGTGGGAAGAGATGGAAGCTAAATAGAAGCGGTGGAAATGAAGTTAGCGGGACGGAGATTTCAATGTGGGACGTGGATGGAAGTCTTCCCACAGCTAAATCATTCTCGGTGTCATCATTCCCTCTATCTCTTCCACGAACGGTGATGTCACGAAAATGGCGCTAAACACTTTAGAGTCGAGTTCTGATCCTTTTTATGATATTTTAAAGTTTATGAACTTTTTAAAAATATTTGTGGCGTTGCTGATACTGGGAAATTGGGCAATAAATGACACTGATTCTTTATTATAAAATAAGTAAATAATTTATAATAATACTTCAAATCTCTGCCATTTTGATTAGTCGTTTTAATATATAACGTTGAAAACTTCCAAATTATAAGTAAAAAAAATATGAAGGACATGGTCGGAGGGGCGCTCAAAGAGAAAAAAAAATAGTTAAAAACTATTTATTTGCCGGAGATTCACCCCACTTTCTTGAGCTTCATCATGGCTAAAAAGATACAAAATCAACAAATTATTTTGACATAATAGGATAATAAGATACAAAAAGTAAACTAATGTAGGGTTAAAAAATAAGTAAATAAAAGTGAAAATAAAATTATATACAAAAGAGCAAAAAGAAGGAATGGATAAAAATCGTCGTAGTATAAAAAAGACAATGA
>NW_027112750.1:339053-354268 GCF_000696795.3 Halyomorpha halys
AGATGTAACACGTTTGAACTGCTGTAACATACTGGCTTTATTGTATTCGGTACATCTCTTATATACGTTCGATCAGCTGATCCCCTCAGTCAGCTGACATTGTAATAACAGCTGACTCCGTAACTCCCGTACCGTAACTTATATATATATATATATATAAATAAAAGGTCGGCCAACCATCACCTTGTTTCATATTTTGAAAATACGATCAATCATTTATGAATATAACATAAGTAAACCAATTTTTACGTCTTAACGTACAATTTCATTAGTATAAAATCCAATTTCTTCTTATTACCAAACCATAGAGGTCCAAGGCCTCGCACGATGTATGTAGGAAATATATCACGCGTCTCATGACGAGGTTTACACAGGGTGGGTTCGTCACTCCGACGCCTATTTTTGTGAGTGCCACCCATTGGCTTACGGGCCTCACAAATGCCCGGAGAGAGGTTGTGAGTGAGTATTGCATATTTATATGCTTGAAAAAATCCCGGGTAGGGCCGGGGACTCGATCTCGTAACCTTTGGGTTGGTAGACTGGCGTATTACCAGTGAATAGTGCTGATGAAAGATTAAATGGTGGGCTTCCGTAATAAGGGGCATTAAATATGTACTTTGTTGGTCTAAACTAAATATTGTCCATGAAGAGGGGTTTCACTGTATTATTTAAAAAATTGATTTTAAATAATATAATTTACACCTGTTCAATATGAAGGTATTGAAAACCAACATCAGAAGCACTTTCTAATTTCAAATACGAAAAAGAACATAACAAGATTTGAGGTGTCGCATTTCCCAGTTTCAAATGTTTAATTTTTTTTAATTGAGAGTAATAACTTGGGTTAAAAGACTATTTTTTAAAAAATAGTTAAGTAAGATGCTATTCGATTGTTTTTGAAATTCTACTATCTCCTGATAATCAAGTAACAAAAATGTTAATTGAACCCTGAACAAGGAACTGACGAATTATTTTGTGAAATTGTGTTTTGTACGTTATTCCAGTAATTTTTCTAAGAGATTTCACTTCGCAAAACGAACGGAACAGCGTTTCTCTATCTAACTATAGAAAGTGACTTGAAATGAAAAATTAATCGATTTAGCTTAAAAAACGCAACAAAAAAATTTTGTTAGTTCCTGCAAATGTGGGCTCAATTAAACAAAAAATTAATTGATTTTGGAATGTAAAGTCTCATTTTGTTTAATTTATTTTATTTTTTTAATATGTTTCTTATATTTTTATGTAGTTAAAGTTAAATTGAATTTATTTGTATTCGTTGTTACACTGTTATCTGATTTTTTAAACTTTAGAACCAACAACTTTGCACCTGACTAGTCTAAAATTCTACCTCTACTCTCGAAGCCCAATGTTAGAAGTTTAGGAATGGACTATATACGTTGTTCATGATAATTAAATAAACTATAATGACAGACATGTACTTCTATCTATGTTATGAACGCCTTAATTATTATTAGTCAAAATAGTATCTTTTTTTGCACGCATATTCTCAAAGTTACCAATATGGACGGAGACGGGGTTAAAATCCTTCTTTTTTTTTTTTTTGTACCCTTCATGAAAACAGAACGAGCACCACATACATATATAATACATGAAATGTATTATATATACTTTTACTAAGTCCTCTCCCCTTGATTGCCTCGTGGCATTATAAGGTGTTGATATGAGTCCAGCTAAGGTGGTATAGTCTATCTATAGCCAAAGGTTAAGCCATGGAATTAATTAGCCTTAGGCATTAATTTACTATTAACGAGTAGAGGAATGTCTGAAAAAGAAAAAATACTTATTTCCAACTACATTGTTCAATTACCTAGTACTGGAAATCTGAAAAAATATTTTTTACATCATAGCTTGGGATGAATGTATTTTTAAGGTTAGTTTAATGTTTATATAGTTTTAATTATTTATTTTTAGTCTTTCTTTGGTCTCTTGCCCTTTATTTCATTCTTTTTACAATCACATAAACTTGCATGTTGCAGTATCGTTTATGTGTTCGGTATTAAAATAAAAAACATATTCGTCTTCGATTAACGTTCAAGCATTTCACGAATATGGAAAGGTTTAAACAGATTCAGGACTCAGTTATCATTATCTCCCAAAATCTCACCGACCTCAATAGCAGACTGGTTATCATGCCCCACTTCTCGTTATTAAATAGGGACCAAAATGCATTAATATCGTCCGGTGGTTTAATATTTGAAAAAAACATTGGAATTATTATACCAGTAGCAATAATTATCTTGTTCTGAAATGCAATAATAATTAGATTAAAATTAATTTAATTGATTTAATTAAAATCTGTACCACTACAACCCATGATTGGTCAGGGGTTCAGTATCTTGTAAGGAAATACTGTTACTAGACCAACGGTTGTGCAAGGAAGTGATTTGGTCAGAAGGGTATCCAATTTATGAGGCTGGGTGGATCCCTGGAGGGCTCCAGAACCCACTGGGTTGACTCATGGCTCCAGTGTAACAGAAAATTTGCTGCCCGGCCGGATTCGAACCTGAAATATGATATAAATATATAAAATATTTTCAATACTAAATTAACACATATTAATTATATTTAGTATCTTCTAAAAGTTTATACATTATTTTTTTTCATTAGGGTTAATTTAATTAATAGGACTGTGAAATTTAAACTTCCGAATTGTAGTAGATAATATCCGAAATTAGGGATTATGTTAAACATTTTGTATATATTATATAAAAACACATTCAATCCACAAAATATTCTCCATGGTTTTTTACCACCTTGGGCATCTTATGAATTCCAAATGCAAAAAAAAAGAAGTTTTTTTTAGTAATACAAAAATCCTATTTTTTAAAATTATATGATGTTATTATTTAGTTTATTATTAATACATTATTAAATTAATTATTTAGTATAGTATAATAATATAGTATATTTTTTGTATTATTTTGAAATCTGATAATTTTTTTTTTTGCACCTAATAGTTATCACTACTTAAATGACAATATTTTTATTTTTTTAAATGTGGGATCCCATCACATCGGATAATAGTTAATAATAAATTAAAAATCATTAAATGGTATTCAATATTTTGTGCCATTTTCATCATACATATTGTTAGTTTTTAAATTTCTTTTTGATAGAAAATTAAAAAAAAAATTAGGACTACTTTAATTTAATTTGTTCTGTCCTTTTAGTTTTTCAAATTATAATAATTTAGAAGTAGTTCGTTAATATTTAGGTTCATTAAGAGATTATCCTGGGTGAAACTAAATTTTTTATTTCTTTTATGTTCACCAATTTTTTTTTGTATGAAGTCATATATTTCCATTAATCTATAAGCAAAGATTAACGTTTATTAATTGTGTGTCTATATCTCCAACGAACGCTTACGTTTCGGGGCCATATTTAATCATTCCACGTATTTAAAATTACAACAAAATTTAAAAATATCATATTTTTATTGTTGTATAAATATCAGCTACATTGGTTGAGATTATGCTAATTTAATAACTAATTGTTAAAAACAGCTTATTGACTTAACTAATCTGTTATGGTTCTGAAGATATGGAATGATTATTCCAAAACGTAAACCTGCTATGATAGCATAAAGAAAAGTTAAAATCGAAATTGGTTAATCTTTGCAAATTACTTTCTAAGATGTTTTTTTATGTGAATGTTTTAAACTTATATGCTTATAACTTTTTTCAGGTATGACTCTTCTTCTTGTGTTAAATTCATCCCTTGAATTTTCCCATCAGTAAATGGTATGTTTGTTATTTTCTGGCTTAGAATAAGAATATTTTTATAGGTTAAATATTAAGATTACGACAGGATTATACAAAGACATTTAATCGATTGTTTTCTTACCCTAAATTATAATACAATCTCTTAGAGAATATCGTTTAATTTCCAGCTGTAATTTAATGGTAAAGTAATAAAATAGGATAATAGTCCCAAGCTGTTTAAGCGTCCCCTTTGATGATTAGTTTTATTATTATATTGCAAACCATAAAAAGTAATAAATTAATCGTATCCGCTATGCAAATGGTGAAAGTGAGGTGTGAGAACATCTGGAGGTTCCCTGTATAATTCTTTACTTTAGCGCCTATCATTATTTAATGACGGATGAAAATCGCTGTTGTTGGTTCTGAATCGCCGTGTTATGAATAAATTGCTTCTGATAAATAGAACTGGCCCATTCATGGCAACATCATAATGGTTTTGAGCCCTGCATCAGTTGTCTCGAAGAGCTTGCACACCAACACAAGAAAGCTGCCTCACTCACTGAAAGGTTCCAGTCTTCTGATTACTATTCCAAAATGGGATCACGGCCTCGAAGATCTCCGATCATGGTCTTCTTTTGTTGCCTCGTCTGTTTCAAAGGGCTGACCCAATATTTGCACTGGCTGTCAGTCAACTTTCGTTCGCAACGCACTCTTTTACTCCTCCTATCAAAAAAGACGTGCAAGATAAGATGAACTTTGGTTTCTACGGGAATAATGGATAAATCTTTTCTTGTTCTAAAGCCTACACTGTGTAAGTGAAAGGTATACTAGTAGTATTAATCACGATTCGTAGAACTCTTTCTCCAGAAAGTAAAACGTGAGATTATCAAAAACTGGAAATTTCTTTCTTCGGTCTACTTATAAATAATTGGCGTACTGCCACAGGGTTATTTTCTTGTCTTGAATTTATGAATTAGAAGCTTTTTTATTCTGTCTTAAATATAGATATAAATTTCAATGAAAACTGAGACATTAATATTAATTTTATGTATTAGGTTTGACAAAACTAGTCACTTAATGAACCTTATGGCAGAGATGTTAGGATTCGCTTTCAAAAACGTTTTTAAGCAGTTCGACAACCATTTTGTAAAATCATTTACGTATTTAGAGTATTTCTCAAAATCATAGTTGGAAGGTTGGTCTACTAGTACGAAAATAATTTTGTAACCTCAAATTTACGCTTCAACCATAAATTAAAATGCCCCTGAATTAAAAATTGTTAATTTTTTTTAATTACTTTTAATTTGTAATTTCAACTACTCGAAGAACAAATAGTACTGTTAATTCTTATACAAAAAAAAAACAGTCGATTATCATTATCAAATAAGCCACATATGAAATTTTCCTCCAATTTTAACTTTGTAAAATGTAAATAGTAACTGTAATTTTGTAGCTTTCTCAGTTTGTACCTTTGTGAACATGTCAATTATAATCTACTAACTTTGTAAATTCATTGCTAATGGCCCCAGTGGTCGAAACACTTAAAAAAAATTTAAAAAAAAAGAAACTGTCCAAAAAAACGTAATATACCTAATTATGTGGATTCGTAAACATTTTAGTAAATACTTTTGAACCAGCCAACACAATAATATCAATTTCACAAAATTTTACAGTTACGTTATTGTGCTTTTGGAACAGCGATATGACGAATTCTCTATTAAAAATGTATTCTATTTTTTTCTAAAAAGTTAAGATAGCTTATATGTATAAGTTGAATTCCACATCTAAAAAATATTCGTTTTATTACAAAATTTAATGTTTTCTCTTCCAAACAAGTGTTACAATCCAACATTTTATATCTTTTATCTCAACATATTATATACATTTTTATCTTACACTTCATTTTTAGGAATTCTAAGAATCCAGCTCTATAGTTAATGTAATTATTACATTCCGGGCCCTAATGAAAATCAATTAATAAATACTTTATTTATTGATAATATTACAATCTGTCACAAACTTGGGGCAATGAGTAATAGTGGTAATTGTACACATTAATACAAAAAAATAAATAAATGAATATAAAATAAATATAAAAATTAATAAATAAAATTTCTAGATGTATATAAACAGAAAAATAAATAAAATGAACATAATCAAACTAAAATAAATTATATAGAATATTTACAATCTCGACATGAGGAGACCCGAGCCCACTCTATCCCCCATATATAAAGGTTAGAGGAGGGCTATCGTCGCGTCACTGGTAATAAGCCAGTGGAGGCTGAGTAAGTGCGCTAAAGCTAATACAGAAATTCATTAATAAAGAAAAATCTTAAAGAGAATACTGAATATAATTTAAAGTTAATTTCAAAGTTGAATAATTCCATGGAAAATTTAAATATAATCAATAAGTCCCATGACAATAGATTTTCTTAGTTTTGTATTCCCGTAACTTTTTTTTTATTTTGTGACTTTAAAGAGGGGTATAGTGGCAGTTTCGTTAATACATTAAGAAAGTTGATTATACACTCAATCTCCAGGTGTTTCTACCCGTGGAACAGGTGTTATCAATGTTTGGTACTTCCCGTTTGACTGGTAGAGGATTGTCAGAAAAGCATCGTACCACATTATGCAACTGGTAATAGGAGTAATCCGTAGCAGATTGATGGATAGTTTTTATTATCCTTCTAAATATTAAGCAAACGTTGCTAAAGAATTTGTGAACTTTAATACTAAACATTTACAATAGTTTTCATTTATTATATTGTTTTAACATTACAACTAATTCTAATTGAATTAATGAAACAGTTTGATAGGTATAAGGAATAGATTATCGCTAAGTTCTAATCGCTAAACTACAAAAAATATCTCCTTCTGTTATTTTTTATGAGAATAACAATATTGCATTTATGATATTGAAACCTATAAGGGATGTGGTATTTATAGTAGAATAAATGTCAACAACACTTAATGCAATTTTCCATGGTGGTATTATTACAGGTTTTATAGTATTTTAATAACTGACTTGAGGTGTTTAGAAGAGTTCAGAGAGTTTTATTTTTATTATTTTCGTTCTCATGATATAAATATAAAATGCCATACAATTAAAATTGATTAACGTTCTTTTTAAATATCCTCAATCCTCAATTTGTTTTAATGGCTTGGATGACTTGGCAAACTATGACTTCGTACCAGAGATAGTTCAGATGGAGGTAGATCTTGCATACTAGCCATGTAATCAAATCATTGGATTTTTTTGTGTAAACAGATTAAGACGTGAAGTTTTGGTAAATAGGGAACCGCAGAAGACCTAAATCATTCCTCAATGTCCATTGAGTGTGGTGGAACTTTGCTCTTTAACATTGCCCAAGAACTATTCGCATCCCAACTGGACCAATTATACCAGAAGGTTTTCTGGATTACATTTGGGAATACATAAGAATTAGTACATCTACACGCTTAGATGAGTTGGTTTCCCAACATCCTTTGCGTTCAATCCAAAATGGGAAAATCCAAGTTAAATTCCAAAAAAACGATTTTGGTATATTAGACGTCTGGGAAAGCTGACGAGTTTTCCATTTTCTAATCCATTAGTTGGCCCGCTCGATTGAGGAAAAATTATCACGTACCTTTTCCCCTCCACCGCTTTGTAACAGCAAAAACTTTCACCATGTAAGTGTTTTTGAGGCAATTAATGATTTAGGTGTAGGTTGCAGATTGTATAGGTTCGAACGTTACCATCCTTTGATCCTTTGATTTTCCTTGAGTGAAGATCAAACCCTTGTTAAAAGTAATTTGGTTGAATTAAAAACAAAAGTTGTGGTTCATTTGTAGGACTTAATTTTGATAAAACCTGCTTTATACTCGAGTAGCTGACCGATAATACCACTCCTAACCTGGAACTAAACCACACCCGAGTCACAAGGATTGCTGCAATTCTTCTGTCTCCTTCCTGTTTAGAAACCAGTCCGTTACTTGTATCTAGTTAGTGGTGGACCTACTATTGACAGAACCCATAATTTTTATTATAAATATAATCGATTTTGAATTAAAGGTTTATGTAACAACGATGGAGATTTTTTTTTGGCGAACATATTTAATTTTTTTTATGTGTTTCGCTTATTCGCCAATGGTGTCCTTGCTTTGTTCAGCGCCTTCTTTGAAGGGCGACCGGATTACAGTTATGGAGAATGAGCAGATGAGATTAAGGGTATTTAAAACGAATGTTAATGAATTTTAATTTTATAGCATTTTATATATTTAATGATATTCAGGCCTCTTCTAAATACCTCAAGTCAATTATTAAAATACCATAAATTCAGTAATAAATGCCACAATAGAAAATTGTGGAGAGCCCCAAATCTCTCCAGATTGGCCTTATAATTGTCATGTAAATCAGTCTTTTGTAATGAATTTGAAGTTTGGACCGTTTGTCTAGTAAGTGCTGTAATAGTCGAAATCGACCTGCAGTTTCCTGTCTTTTCAGTCTTGTGTGAGGATTCCAGGTTAGTCGTTTGTCCAGATGTAGCCCAAGGGAGCGGATCTGTTCTACAGGGGTAAGGGTAACATTATTGAAGTATACTGCAGGGCTGTCAGTAGGTTTACGACGTAGGGTAAAGGTAATTTGATGGAATTTATTTTAATCCACCAATTACGACACCATTCTTCGAGGGCTGTGATATGGCATTGAAGAGTTTGGAATGCAATCAAAGGGTTATTATTAACAGCGAGCACGCATGTTTCATCGACATACTATCGGATAGTGTTAGGGTTGGTTGGGATGTCAGAGGAAAATAATTTAAAAATAAATATTTGAGGTCATATTTTTTTTTTTTTATATAATTTTTCAAAACTTACTTTGTAGAAGGATTTTTATAATTATTTAATATATAGGATATTTATACACATACTATCTGTACTATGCCGTTTCGTTAGATAGAAAAGTGTCCCAATGTGGAATACGATATGAAACCGAGACTTGGAAAATTCAAAGGTCACCTAGATTTTATATGTGATATGCGGTTAATATTCGATATTTACGTTTCTACTCATAGCGGTTTTTTAGTCTCTATTTTCAAAACTGGGTTTCGAATTCAAAGGGCGTTTTCTGTGTTTCGTATTCTCTTTCAATTGTCTTAAGATTATAAAGCATCAATGACTTCATTATAGATTTTGTTTTTACCTTTATGGTATTAAGTTGGAACAAACTAAATAACATATTTTTTAAATTTAAATCTCCAATAACAATAATGTTAAAATAAATAATTTAATTTCTATCCATTTTAGTCTTAACACATTTTATTTTTCTTACAAGTCCGACGTTTCGGCCAATCCGGCCATCCTCAGAGACAATCTTAATACAATTTTGTTGTGATAAAGTTTTAACAAGTAAGGAAGTAGATACGAATAAAACAAAATATTTGGTCAGCAGTAGAACAGGAGCGATTTCGGTGATATAGATATAGAAGGAAATACATTTGAACAGGTAAATAGGTTTAATTAATTAGGTTCTATGGGGACTATAAAAATGAAATTGATGAGGAAATAAAAGCTCGATTAAAGAAGGAAAATACTTCTTCTTTTTTTTTTTTTTTTCGAAATTGCTTAGCTCGCGCCTTCTGTCCAAAACTTAAAAGTTAGAATTTAAAAAAATATTATCCTTCTCACTGTTCTTTTTGGAGGTGAAACGTGGTGTCTATACCAAGGGAATGAGATAGGCTTGTAAGCTTATGGGACTTGAGGACGAATGGATTTTAATAAATACTGACCGTTCGAGAGTTAGACCAAAACGGAGATGGGAGGATTGCGTTAAGAGTGATTTAGTAGATCCGGGTATGAAGGAACTTCAATGGACAGATGTATTTAGGGAACGTTTGGTGGTATCGGCATCGAACTTTCGGGTTCGCTTATTTCCTATAATTATAATTACTTAAATAATTAGTCAGTAAATACGTTTATAATTATCTATATATCTAAATATGTACATTATTTTACTAATACAGAAGATAAATGAATAACTGTTGCCTAACGTTATTTGCATAGACATTGTAGCATGAATTTCTACTTCCAGTTTTCCTTGAACGCATATATGGCATTCCTGTTTTACTACTAAGCACAGGAAACGGATTGGAAGTTATAAATAATTTACAATCAATATAGATCATTTAATTAAGAATATATGTGTTATAAAAATCTCAGTGACTTCCACCTTATTTTGGCAATGTGAAAGATTTTAACTTAATTAATTAGACCGTATTGTTTCTTAACTTACAATTATTTTTTTAAAAAGACCTCGTTCGCTTATTAGATATTTCCACTCATATTAGAGTGCAAGGCTATAGATTTTCAGGTTGTATCGATTTCGCCTTTATTATTTGAAACAAATGAGATTTTAAAAATCTTAAGCTTTGAAAATAGAATTTTTGAAATATTACAAAATTACATTCTATCATGACACGAAAAGTAAAATGTGCAGTATTTTTTCTTTTTTCAAAAAACTTTTTATTTATATCTGCTATCAGCTTTAGCAGAGTTCGTATAAATTTATTAATTTAATTATGGAGAACTCAGTTATTTTTTATTGGAGATGGCAACGATCAAGCGTTGTAAAAAAATAGGGCTGTAAATTGAAACAGAGATACTAGAAGAAATAAGAGTACGTTTATATATATTATCATTAGGTTAACGTAATTAAAGAATTATTTTTTTTATATAAACCATCGATTATTATTTTTTTTACCCGTTACACTGATTTTATCATTCATTGTGATCCTATTCAAATATTAAATTTTTATTTATTTAAAAAAAAGTATTTTAATCACTTCTATTTTTTTTGTCAATATTCTGCTAATGACTTAAAAGAATAAAAATTGAAAAATAGGATTATATTATACCGATAAAAATTAATAATATTTTTTATAATTTGCAATAATCTTTTTCATTTAATCACAATTTTTAACGTAAATAGTGATCAATGAATCAACTCATTTATTCGATATTTGTGAGGCTTAAGGCTTTTAGTATCCTTCCAATTATATTCTAACAACTATTTATTGCCTCTTATTATTTTATTTATTTAGTTTTATACAAAACATAATAATAATGATTATAAAACACTGCGTTCCATTGTCTATCATTTATATTAGTCATTTGTTACAGATTAATATATGTATTTGGTTAATAATATATTTTTTTTAAATTTATTTATTGATATTTACAACTGTATAAAAAATACAACAAGTAAATTTGATCATAATGACATAATGATATGATACAGGATGTAGAGAAACTACCCAGTAGTAGAATTCTAAATTAAAATAAATTAATTGCTATTTATTTAAGTCTCAAAACTCTTTATTACATTATCAACAGTCCAACGTTTTGGCCAATGGGCCAACCTCAAGGACAATCTAACAATTAACAGCTATTATTATACACACATTTGTAACAATTTTAACAACATTATTATTAATGATTTAAGAAACCTTAATTTACACATCGCATTCAATCTTTTAAAAACGTTTTGCAGGCTATTCTGCCCAGGTTGTTAAAATTATTACAAATGTATGTATAATAAGCTGTTATTTGTTAGATTGTCCTTGAGGATTGCCGAATTGGCCGAAACGTTGGACTGTTGGTGATTTATAGACAACAAACTGCAAAGATTGTGCATAAAGTTAATAATATTGTTTATTAAAAGCAATAAATATTTGTCAATTCACAAATATTGACGTGGGTGGTATATTCGCCTCCTTTGTTTTTAAAATAAACTGAGTTTCTCTTTTGCTAAAAATTTACATTTTAAATGAAACGTAAATCTTAAGGAGATTAAATAATAAAAACAGGGCGTAGTATGTTATTATTCAGTAGAGCCGACAATTTAAAGATATAATTTATGCGGGCATAACCACCGTCCCACGGCAAGAGGTATCGAAGAGTCCAGTTCACCTTCGTAGGACAGCCTTAGCCTTTGGCCCCACCTATTTGTCCAATCCAGGTGACACATTTAATATATATATATATATATATATTGAGAGAGAGAGAGAGTGAGAGAGAGAGAGATTGTAACCATATCACCATGTACCGTTATGTACATTATACTGTTTAATTATGTCTACTATAGATAGTTTGATTATGTTCATCTTGTCTATTCTTTTGTTTGTATATATTTTAAGAGAGTTTTTTTTTATCATTATTTTTATTAATTTATTTTTTTTATTTTAGTATGTATGAGATCATCCATCACTATTACCTATTGCCCACAACAGTGTGGCAGATTGTAATATCTATCAATAAATAAATCTATCAAAAAAAAAAAAAAAAAAATAATGTCTATTATAACTGTCACTTAAATATTGATTATGAAAAATAATAGTTTTCGTAACATATCTTCAATAAGATTATTCTGAAGTACAATAAAAAAAAAGTTACAAAAGAAACAACATAAAACTTTACACTTCCGAAGTTATTCATCCCAATTCTTAGGATATTTAAATTATTTTTACTTTATTTTTATTACAACATTTCGATTTTTGGTTTAAGTTATTAATTTTCTATGATATTTTTAACCGATAAACTAATATAGCTTTGAATAAATGTTTTATTTTTATTTATTTATTGTATTATTGCTAATTTTCTCTTCTGAACTGAAATGTCAAATGGTTATGCTTAAAACATAGCGTCCTACCAACTGATTACAATAGTATAAAAGTGGAGTAATTTAATTTGCTAATTAAGCTAGATAGTTTAGTTATTAAAATCAATACTTAAAATTTTGATAAAGATTTTTTTGTTATATTGTACTAGAAGGAAATATATTGACATTCTTTATTAATTATAATGATCAGTATAATTCTTAAATTGATATTGAAGAGAAATCGGCTAATAGAAGCATATAAGCTACGAATAATTGTATTATAATATGAGTACAAATGATGTAGAAGAAATATACATATTTTTTATTTAAGTAATTTATTAATCATATTTGATAATGATATATTTTTTTTAAAAAGTTATATTTATTTGAATTTATATAAATTAAAGCGATAGATAAATTTATTTAGATAGGCAAATTGATTTATATCTAAATATATAGGTTTTTGCTTTTTAAATATTCCTCTATTAAACTATCTTAAAGTCTCCTCTTCTCTTTTAAGCAAATATTTCAAAAGTGATACAGGACAGGGAGGGACGCCTGTTGGTCTTAGTGGGGCGTGTCGTAGGTAGGTTGATTTATATAAATCCTAAATATGTATTTGTATTTGTTTGTGTGCTCTTGAATAATTTATTTTAACATAACCGTCATTGTATTTTCAAGTCTGGTTCCTAGCATTCCTCTGTGATTCTTGAAAAGAAAATGGTCTCTTTATGTTTTAGATTGTAATTTACACAACTTCTGGACGGTGTAGTACTCAAAAATAAGAATTTGTATTACCTGTAAGAGATGATTGTTCCAGAATCTAGTTTAAAATCTGAATTATTAAACAGGAATATATATTTTCGTATGTCATAATTCTAATATAGTATTATACATAGTAAGTTCATCACCATGCTTTAAAGTGTTCGTTTTAAAAATATCATTAAATCTGAGGCAATATGTTAGAGGCAAAGCTAATACCAAGACTGGCTTACCTTGCCAACGTCCCTGACTTATTGGTCAGGTTTTTTTTTTTTTTTTTATTACGGAGACAGTCTGTTACACATATAACGGTTTTACTCAAATAGATTGTTAACCTTTGAGTGGATATATGGGATATGTTTTAATATCTAAAATAAAACTAATAAAAACGCTGTTTTTGAAAATAAGTTGGGAGGATTAATAGAAAATCATAACAGAACAATTAAAATGTAGCTTGATACTTAAATATTAATTATATGATTAATTAATTATGGGAGTGGGTTCACTCTGTGGTAAGGCACTATTTCAAGGACTTGGGTGTGACAAATAATTTTTCATTCTTTCATTGTAGCCGTGAGTCAACCTTGTGGGATCAGAAGCTCCCCACCGAGGCCCACCCATCCTCATAAGTACACTTAATTGGGAAAAATCTGGCGACCAAGCGTGATTCTAACCAAATCACCTAGCACAACCGTTGGTCTAATAACAGTACTTCCTTACGAAGTACTGCTTCTCTGATCCTTCATGATTTGAAGCGGTACGGATTTATTTTTATTTAATACACAAGTAGCTTAAGTCCTACACATTATATTTAGAAGCAGTGTCATAATGTCTATGAAAAGTTGGATAGAAAAATAACGAGTCATTTCGGAGGCTATGAATTCTACAAGTTGAAGTGGTCGTCCGAAACGTCAGTGAGAGGATAAGTCAAATCCTACCTGTCACTATTAGGGGTTCTCAATTATACTCTCAATGTCATTCATTATAAGAACCTTGCCGACCCGGATTTTAAAAAAAAGAAAGTATCATTGAGCTGATCAAATCCCGCAATAATTTCGCTTCAGTCCTATCCCCAAGGCCAAAGTCTTGGTTACTTTGATATTATTAGTGGTTAGAAATGAAATGTTTTATTAGAAGAGTGAAAGGTTACGTGATTACAAGATTTAGCAAATTGCTTAGGTACCTTTTACTACAAGTAGGTGGGCGCCATAATATTTAGAAAACCAGATTAATATTTTGTGATGCTAGAAATTATATTTACGAAATTTTGGTCTGAAAATAGTGTTTCTTAAAATAATGAGCGTTTTTTGTAAATGAATTACTATTAATAGCTTAAGGAAAATCATTATAACAAGCCATATTTTACTGCCATCCTCAACGGTTTAGTCATTCAAGAGGTAGATTAGTGTAAAATCTGTATTAACTGTCAATTCGGTTGTATCCTGGATTGTTTCCAAAATCCCTAAATATTTTTTTTAGATGCCATACTTAAGGTTTTTAAAGATTCTCCAAAGGTAAACTTCGGATTCGATGTAACTTCGATTTTTTTAATTAAGTATCGATCGTTTATTTTTTTCTTTCAATTAGCGCTAGTAAGAATGATACAGGTAAAATATAGTACACACAAAAAATAAAATCTACATTAGATTGAAATTTCATCCTTATAAAAGTTAGTATGAAGAAGAGTAGAATAAAACCTGACAGCCAAACTCACCATCACTGAAACCCGAATTATGTTTTGCACATTAATTAAATAAATGCGGTGTTTGATCCTAAAATATAATGACTGACAAAACGAAAGCTTTTGTAGTGTTAAAATGTTTGTTAATTATAATTTTTTAGGTTCAAATCATAACTCATTGTCATTATTCTCTTCAAAAAAATAAAGAAGTTTCTCTAAGATTTTTTCAATAATTTATAAAACTAACCTTTAAAAAACTAAGTATGCCATAAACATCAAATATAATGTAAGTTAAGCACCGATCAAACGCATCAAATTTTATTAAACTACAGGCACACATAACATCTATTGAAGAATGGTGTAAAAACTGGAGAATCAAAATAAATCCTGACAAATCCCACCAGATCACCTT
>NW_027112750.1:354957-364632 GCF_000696795.3 Halyomorpha halys
TATTATAAATTTAGTTTAGGGCATAAATTTAATTTATTAAAAGAATCCCGAAATTCGCATTAAATTTTCAAAAATAAAAAAAATTCAGAAAAAACAAGTATCGATTCCCATTTACAAGCCATTTTGCATCATCCATAGATAGCTTAGGGTTATAATGATCATTTCATATATTCCTGTGACTACTGATATCTACCAGGGCATTAACCATTTTTTTTACGTTTTGGTTGATAATTGCTATGCAGTACAATGACCATAATGAAAATGCGTCAAAATGAGGGATAGAAGAAAATAAAATTTGTTTTGAAAAGCATACTTGAACGGAGAGAAAGCGAGCGTGACGGTTCGAGTGTTTGAAGATATTTGCATGAAGCATTCAATTTACAAAGGAACACTCTCACTGCCAGCATCTTCCATCCTCTGGAATCTCCTAAGTGGCCGGGTATACGTGAGATAAATTTTTATGTCCTCTCTCCCGAACTCCAAGCCACGTGGGTACTTCCTTCGAGTTTGTAACCTCTTCTTGTTTTCAAAGCCGTTCTTTTATAGTTATATCTACGTATTAGTTCATTTAATAATCGGTCAAAATAAATGTTCAACTTCAAGATACATCTCTCAAGATAATTGTAATAATAGTACTATTGTATTGTCGTATTAAAAGATTCCAAAACAAAGCCTTAAGACTCTCACATGCTAGTAAATTATGAACCTGTTTAAGTTTCATCAAATTAGATAGAGACCACTCGAAGAGAATGCAACATATGTATATCTTTGGAATATATAAATAATCATGTGTGATGACAAAAGTAGTGGTGTAGGTCCAACCTAGGATTTTGTAACATTTAAAACTGCCAGGCATTTGGATTTCCTGTATTTTTAAATAAATTTTCGCTGTTATTCATTAAGGGTCATTTTAACGCTACTCTTTAATACTATATTATTTAAGATTTTTTTTTTGTAATGATACAATAATATCTTAAGATTATGCTCCTATTATTTATGGTACTATCAGTGGATCAGAAATTAAAACAAATAAATGGAACTTATTTTATTTGGGCTAACGTTTATGCCTTCATAGAGATTAAAAAATAATCAAGATAACTACATAATATTGCAATATATAAGATGATTGTTATAGGGGAACGGGGTAGCTCAGTGAGTAAGTAACTGTGCTAATAACTCCAAGGATCAGGGTTGGAACGCGGGTTGGGAAGATAATTATTTATTATTTTCTTGTAGCCCCCTGAGGGTCATGGAGCACTCCTGGTGTCCATTCAGCCTCTTTAAGGGTTACCCTTGATTGAGAAAAAATAATGTGATTGAGAGTGATTATTAAGAAATCACCTCCTTGCACAACCGTTGGTCAAGAAACAGTACTTTCTTACGAAGTACTAAACCACTGATCTTCTATGGGTTCTAAAGTTCCCCTGGTGGTCATTTTTACACCATTGATGGCACCTTTTCTTCTTCATCTTTTTTTCATATTGAATCTATGGTCCACAATATATAAATGAAATCTCTAATTTAGGTTAATTAAATTATTAAATGTGTAAGATATTCTATAGTACGAGTATTATTATAAGATAGTGTTGGCAGCGTTACGCTCCCAACATTGTCCGTAATGTTATGATGATAAATCTACAGTTTCAAATTATTTATGGCGCCCTAGAGAAAGGTCTATGAAACCTTCTGGTATACGTTTTATTTAAATTTTGGTTTGGACATAGTAATATTTTTTTCAATATTACGTAGTGTTTATTCTACAGTGTGAATTCAGTATGTAAATGTATTTTAAAAAAAATATTCTCACTTCGAAGTTATGTGTAGATTAAGCAATTATTCAATACGAAATCGCATTATTGAAAGGAGCCATTTCTGCTTCGCGGTTTGATTACTTGTTGGATTAACGGTCTCCGGAACTCCCTACAGTGATGCTGTTTCGAGAAAGTCCACGCCAATTATTTCCTTCTCTCACTCAAAGGTGCCTTATGGCCTCACGGAGTCTCAAGAATAAAAGAAAGAGGCTACAGATCTGAGGCGTTCTTTCTATTTTCCTTCCCAGATGTGGGTCAGCGGGTCCGGTCTTATGTCCGAGTGGTCAAGTCATTACCGCATGATTTAGTGGGACTTTTTTTTCGGCCCGTTCCACATATCACGATCGTCGGCCCCTTTGATCTTGGTGCGGATTCCGTGAAAATTGTGGTTTGAAGCCAATCGGAGAGTTTAAGTCTTAATTCGACAGTACGCAATAGTTTTAAAATTCCAGGATGAAGAACTGTCTAATGAATGATGAGATCATGTCCAGTTTCCCAACGCACACGGACTAGAAAGCTGGAGTTATTCGCCCCTGAGCAAGTTTTACCGACCTGATCCAGGCCAATGCGTGCCTGCCTCATCAACCATTAGATCTTATGGCCGTTAACGCCTACTCAAACATAATAGAAAACACAAGTGGTTTAATCCGTCCTGATTTTCGAATGGAAGGGAACGTCTTGTTATAAACCTATAAGAAAAAATAATTACGATCAATTTAGAAAATTAATATTATCTTGATAGAAGAATGGAATATGGTCCGGATGCGGATCCATATTCCATTCTTCTATACACACGGTCAATCAATAATCTTCCAGTATCTTGACAGAAGAAAAAAATATTTAATAGGGAAAGAAAATAATATAATTGTTATAAGCATTTGTAATATTAAAGTAAAAACGAATAATTCGATGTACTGGAATCTATAGTTACCAGTGATGCGGCGTGAAGGATGCACTGGGATCTTTTGAGCTCTGCTCTACCCCTCACACGTGGGATAGAGTGGGCTCAGGAATCTCAGGTCGATTGTGTAAATATTGTATATTAGAGTGTAAATGTGACTAGAGACTATATTATATTATCATTATGTTATTTTATTTATTTATTTTTCATGCAGATAGTTTGATTATGTTCATTCTGTTTATTCTTCTGTTTGTATATATTTTAAGAGTATTATTATTATAAAAAAAACATTTACTTATTTATTTTTTATTTTATTAATTTAAAAAATTACATTCAATATGGTCCGACAAGATGGCATCTATCGGTCGGTTCCAAAATAACACACAAAAATGATACACATGAGTAAAATGTAAATATTACAGTTTAGACTATTAGAGCTTTTTGGAGGCTATACAATTTTTAAGGTAAATAAGTACAATGTGAATTGATCTTAGCTGATACAATTAATGATTTAATTAACAACTACTAAATTAAAAATAAAGTAAAAAATAAAATAATACTTTTTAACAAAAAATAAATTAAATTAAATAACAAAAATAACTGAAAGGATTTTTAATTGAATTATAAAGCAGCAAATTTACAATTAGTGAATTAATATAATAATGGCAATAAAACAAGATGATACAGAATATGATAAAAGATAAAAGATCAAATACTATCTATTACTTAACACACACATACATTGCTTATACAAATAGTAATATAATAAATTATGTGGATAAATTATTGTATTTTATAGTTTTAATAAAGTCATAATTCTCAAAAAATTAATATGTAACAGAGCGTAATTTTCTTTAATCCATTGTTTCATAATATTTAATCCTAGTTTAATAATACCTTAGATTAAATATTATGAAACAATAGTAACTAACCAGAAGACGTTTCGTTATTAATTAATTAGGCTTCATCTGGAAAGACAAAATCTCAAAAATCCAAAGACAACCACAATACAAACAAATGACTCATCAGCTGTCATAAGATTTTGGAAAAATTGGAGTTTAAATTTTATATCATTTCACAGATTCACTTAAAGTGTTTTTTTTTTTTTCACATGAAAGTAGTCTTATTAACGGAAAATTCTTCACCTATGTAGCTTTTAACTTGTATAAGCATATAAGACAACGATGAAAGTTAAATTTTTAGCGTTTTTTGACGATTTTTCTGGAAAGTTAGCATATTTTCTGTTTGAAATAATCCTTTAGACAGACCTTACTAGAATTTATTTGTATTTATTAATTTATTAGCTCCGATTTATGAAAATATAGATATATTTTATTTATACTTGTGAATCTAAATTATAGAGTTCTTGACCTTTTGTTGGTGATTTCAAAAATTTAGCCTTTCTTATTTATTTAAACATATTTGCATATCGGACCACTCCTGGATATGTCGCCACCCTTTCTTGAGTTACATGTAACTCATCTCGGAGCTGTAACCTATAGCTGGTACAGTTAGGTTGTGTTACCTGGGAACTATGGAGCTCTGACCAGGATCTGCTCTAAATAGCCATTGTTGGTCAGGCAGGTCTGCAACTGTGACGGCTTGTCTTGGTTTGCTGAGATGGTGAAATTGTCAATGCAACAGCTCTTATCCTTTCTATTATCAATGGTTTCATCGATCGGTATAAAATTTAATTAAAAATCATCTATTTAAATTCAAGTAAACGCATGTACGGAAAATTAAAAGATAATATATTTTTATAGTAGTTAAAAAATATGCAAAACTGTCAACTGCTCTTTACAATATACTTCTTAACTTATGTACTAATAATTCATTACAACAGTGTAATAAAAGTCTCAAATAATCCGATAAAATGACCTTGGGCACATGTTTTGGAGTCCTAAGTCATTAACGGTTTGGAAGTTGCATTTTACAGTTATAAAAAAAAAAATGGGTCGGTGACAGAAATTAGTTTGCCTTGATCTTTATGCGCCCTGATAACCAGTTTTAGCGAAATATCATAAGTCCAATTTCTTCAATTCTAATAACTGTTAGAATTTTTAATGATGTATTAATGCAATATTGTAAATTTTACCAGGTATATAATTAAGTGGAGGGTGTGTCCTGGAAATAGTAAATATATTTTTATGCTATTACCAATCCAAAACTAAGGAAATTAGGGGTTTAGTATCAGTATCTTATCTTATCGAACCACCACGGCCTTTTATAAATTATATAGACTGCAATTATTATTTAGGTAAAAACAAATCTATATTTTAGAAAATTATTTTCCAATAACAGTCAAATTGATTACGAAAATTATTATTTACACGTTTTATTATTATTATTTTTTTTAATTTACACTTGTTAAAAGTGCAAAAAACCAAAGAATTGGCGACTCCAAATCTTGAATTTAAGGTTTATGGTTAGGCAAGTAACAGTTTGTATGTGTATTTTTTTAACTGGTGCTATGTAAAAGTCTGTGTGTAAAGGTAATATTTCTAACGTATCACATAACTTTGGTTTCAGCCCTAAACTTTTTCAATTAAAAATTTAAAATTTGTGGATATATGTCTTAAATGGCTATTCCGTAAATCTGACAGCGTTGGTAAATAGTGTAAAATACTGAGTTTAATTATTGAATTTCTAATTACAGTCTAATTTTTTTTTGTTTTTGTTTTTTTGAGGTACGGACCTCATTTTCCTTATGAAAACGGATTTCGACTACTATTAATAATCGCCTATTAATTGTTGCAGTTCACTTTTCCTCTCTTATATCTACAAAGTCCTGTTCACAAATAATTTATGTAAGCATGTACTCATTTCGGTTTTGTTTTTTCTGTGCATCCGGAGGAGAGAATCGCAGGTTTCTTAATATGTCTTCCACGATTACCCAACTTAAGTGTAAGTGACCTGTTTATTAAAAAGGATCGAACAACCACCGAAATAGAGGAACTTAGCAACAATATTTCTCAAGAATCATAACCGCACGATGCAATGGAGGAATGATTTATACAATACATCACGCGCCCAAACCTCAAATGCTGTCGTCACTTAACCAGCCGATTTGGGGTTCCATATCCTGGTTACAGTTCAGTAAGTTACCAAAAATATTTTGGCGATACAATCATTAAAAATCAGTTTAGAATCATCGATTTTAGGAAAAGAGTTTTCAAATTTATTTTTGCATGCAAAAACTGTTGGTTCAACTGTTACAGAGTTATTCTGTAGTTATTCGTATTTATTGAGTAATTTGCGTTACTAGAAGACCCTCCAGGGTATAGATTATACATTTTTAAGAAGTATCAATTGATTTTCACTAGGGGTTTCCTCAGGTCATTCCACAGCTTACACTGCAAAGCTGATAATTGCGGTTAAATTTTGCGCTCTTGAATCTGAATACATAGAGGCAGTAGATGGCCAAGTGAGTTGAGCCACAAACTTAGCATTCTCATCACCCTAATTAGCATTAGGGCTAGTTAGGCGGGTTGAATTTTATTTCATGACGGACCCCCGGAATTAGATTCGACTTACCCTCTCAGGCCTGGATAAATTGGTAACGTACAGGATAACCCGACTTTTCCAAGTCCAAAAATACGAAAATAGGACTGTGATTAATTTACAGTATGCATATGTAACGATATACATATGTGAGGAGTGCTAACAAAGGTTCTTGGTCGAATAATTCAATATTTTTAGAATATTAAGCAAATAACACCAACAAATTTATTTTACTTATAAAATAATAGGTATATTTATAATTCCTCTTGACAGAATTATAAATAGCCAAATACTTCTTAAAAAAACAGCATTTGTCTCTTGATCTGTTTAAAATGTCCTAGGAAATAAAGGGAGATCATGATGTTGGAAGACACAGGGAAGTGTAGTTAGGTAAGAGCGTTGCGCGTTTGAGCGTCATTGGGGATCCCGAAGATAGGGAATTTTCATTAACCTTTCCAGTTTCACTTGAGCTCAATGGATTCCTCATCACATACCAGATAGCCTGTTAGAGGAAGCTTAAATTATGATGATTTTGTTTGTAAAATTGAATTCTGATCCCCGATGGTATTCCATTAAAGTTAAAAAATTTTGTTTACGGTTTTTGGCCATTTAAATCTTTGGAATGTGAAACACAAAAAAAGAGTGCCCAATATAAATCATCTTAAAATTTCATATGGTAGTAAAATCCGTAATAACTCCATCCTATTGGAAATTTCAAAGTTAGATTCTGTGTAAAAGTTTGAAAAATAAATAATACCTTCAAAAATAGACCAAATGCTTCTTATTGGCTCAGTTTAATCAAATCCGAATTTCAAAAATTGTAGAAATTAAGAGGGGTATATATTTTTACTGGGACACTCCCTTTAATTGAACATCAACCCCAAATATTGTTACTCATCTTGGGATGATGAGATATCTCTCATTAAGATTCCTCCTCAATGATTGGATAACGTTGAACCCTGACTCGCCGCATTACTCAACCAGCCAGGACGACCTCTAGCCTCCGGATGATCGGAGAAAGCCACCTGCTCCAAGCCACATCCATAGCTGACCCTTCGGAGCATTCCATCATCTGTCCTTTGTTACCCACCGCCCTTGGACAAGGCACTGTAATTAGGCCCTTTCGTTTTCTTATGCTCGGCCTTGCTTGGGCCAGCCCTATTTGTTTTTCAAATAGGTTCAGAGCTTATATAATGACTTTCTTTTCAGAAGGTTCTGCAGTTAGAAACAGGATATACTAACCTAGTACTCATTGCAATACAGATGTGTTAAATTAATTTATTATTCATCATACAAATTCCTTAGATAGTTAAAATGTCTTGTTTTTTCTGTAAAAGATAAGGTTTGTCCCAACAACATAATTTAGGATAGGGCAGTATCAGGCATAATATTAGGGTAACCATTCTTTTCATTAAGGATTTAATATGCCTTTTTGGGAAATCTGACGAAAATTCATTGTAATCTCGAATTGAAATATTTTCGAGAGCTTCAGAATACGAATGTAAGGAGACTCATCTTCTATAACCTAAATTTGGAAAAAACTTAGTACTTGATTTAAGGCCCAAGGACTGAAGTATTCGCGAGCCGCCTAGCAAAAACCCTATTATTTATTTTTATTTTTGTATTTTATTTATTTATTGATATTTACAATTGTATCTACATGAAAATACATTTAGTAAATTTGGTGATAGATCACAATGGCATGCTACAGAGATACAGAGAAACTACTCATTCATAGCACTCTAATAACATTTCTATAATAGAAAGCCTCCAGGATTTTCTTCTGATATATGTTCATACATGTACATGACGGATCCGAGTATGGAATGGAAAAGGAAGCAAAGTTAGATATTAGTTGGTTTGGGGGGTCACTAGGGAGTTTAATGGAAGGATTGATATCTGGTTCGGGCAAGATCGGTAGCATATGGACCATGGAGGTCTTTATGGATGATTTTAATTATGTCAGAGTAAGGATCATTGAGAATTTCGGATTGTAAAGATTTTTTGCGACAGGGATTCAATGGTTTAGTATTGCCCATAAGCTCAACTCCGTATGTCCAGATAGGCCTTATTAAAGTCATGTAGATCAGTCTTTTGTTATGGATTAGAAGTTTAAACCATTTGTCTAGTAAGTGTTGTATCGACGTGCAGTTTCCTGTCTTTTCATTCTTGTGTGAGGATTACAGGTTAGTGGTTTGTCCAGTTGCTGCTCAAGGTAGCAGATCTGTTCGAGAGGTGTAAGAACAAAATTATTAAAGGGTACTGTAGGATAGTCGGTAGGCTTACGACGAAGGGTCAAGGTGATTTGATGGGTTGTGTTGAGATTTATTTTAACCTCCAATTACGACACAATTCTTCGGGGGCTGTGATATGAGATTGGTGAGTTTGAAATGCAGTTATTAACATCGGGATACGTGGTAAGGATAGTATTAGGATTGGTTGGGATGTTAGTTGTATAGAATTTGTAGAGGAATGGACCGAGGATACTACCTTGAGGAACACCAGCGATTCCAGGTTCGTCGTTTGTCCATTATAGTGGATCTGTTCGACAGTGATACGAGCAATATTATTAAAGGATGCTGTAGGGCAGTCGGAAGGTTACCTCTACCAATTATTTAAAAAAATTCAGTAATATGTTTAAGACGTACATACGGCGAATACATATCCAGTTCCGTCAAAACTCCATAAGTTTGGAATATTTTTAGCGAGTTATCCAATTGTTTGTGTTGTTCTATGCTGCTGTTCCTCCTTAAAAAATGAAGAAAACATGATTTCCGATGAGGAGATGTCTATGATACTACACTTCTTAAATTCCACCCTCTAGACGGATTATCTGTTTTTAAAATTTTTTCAGAAGCCTTATCTTTCATTTAGTTAACATGGTTGATGCCTTCAGATTATTTTTAAAAATGTTCTTATAGAAGATATGATCAATTTTTTTTGTTTGAATTAAGATTTTATAAAAAAAAGTTACATAATAAATTTTTATTGTAGTAAGGACTTAGTTCTAAGGAAATAACAATTTTATTATTTATATCTATTCTAATAAATATCTCTATACAGTTAATATCTCATATTTTTGCTAAATAATGCATTTAATATTTTCCTTAGCTATATTACTTAATAATAATAATAATCCTTAGGTGATTATAAAATATTATGATATTTGCCTGTCCAGGGTTTTTTTTTCCGGCAATAGTTCATTTATCTCGATATTATGCTTAAGACATCCAATTTATTTTAAGATCAGTTTAAGTTTTCAATCATTTTTGTAATGGACTACAATAAAATCTATATTATGATATAAGTAGGGATAATAAGCCGGTTCTGGCGCAGTGTCAATGAGCCTTTTTGGACTTTGGACCCTAGCCTCGAACCAGCCTTAACCACTTGTCCTTGGACTTTGGACTCTAGCCTCGAACCAGTCTTAACCACTCACGTGTCCTTAGACTTTGGACCCTA
>NW_027112750.1:365722-365861 GCF_000696795.3 Halyomorpha halys
TTTTATCATCAAAAGAAGAAAGAGAGATTTTATTCACCTCAGAGCTAAAAATTGTGTGTGCCTTTGATTGTATTAAGCGCATAGGCGTATGCATAATTTCACTTTTAAACAATACTTTTTCAAAATCTTCAAAACTAAT
>NW_027112751.1:0-613 GCF_000696795.3 Halyomorpha halys
AGCCAAAGTTAGTCTTAATACAAAGATTCAAGAACTGTGCTATGGAAAATATTAATAAGAACCCAAAAATAGAGAGTAAATAACTTAGCATTATATTTTTCATAGATGAGAATAGCTTCCTTATCATAATCGTATACAAGGTGACAAGTCGTTTTTGAAATATAAGTGTATCAAGAAAAATATGTTTAGGAATATTTAAAAATGGAAAAGTAATGAATGGAATTGAATAAGATTGATATGGGATCGTGTAAGTGCCAAACCAGTAAAACATTTCATCAAAATTGGGTTATCAGTAATAAGAGTTATGGTCGTCAGACTACATTGGACTCTTTTGAGCATTGTGCATAAAGCAATACAAAATGAATAGGATAACATAGAAAAAAAAAATTGAAATATTATAAAAGGAAATTACCAAATAGTAATATACGAAAGTAATAAATAGAAAACATAGGATAATTTAAATTAATATGATAACTCAAACTAAATGGTATATGTAAATAAAATGAACAAATATTTAAAAATATGTAATAACTGCTGATAATCAACATCAAAATGTGTCTCATATTATTAATACATTTTCTCCTTCTTTATCAACATACCCCTCTTTCCTCTT
>NW_027112751.1:5929-6640 GCF_000696795.3 Halyomorpha halys
TGCAGTTTGTTTTATATATTCACTTAAACATCTGACATCTCGCACCAACTTAATATTTCATAGCCCTGTCTACAATTTAGGCCAGAACGTTGGTTAAATAAAATATTATACATGTCAGTGTCTTCCCCACTGACTTAACTCCCTACTGATTACTTCTTATATTAATATGCTTTCGACAATATCCAAACCAAGCATTACCTTCAGTACCAAGCTAAAAAAACTGCGGAACAATTATTCTTAGAGCGGTTGAATAATTCGAAAAAGAAAAAGAAAAACAGAGTGCAAAGGAATGCTGATATGTACTGTATATTTTCTTTGTTTCTTTTAATGTTGTTTTTTTTTTTTTTTGGAATATTTTGAGTAATTGGCATTCGGTTGCGACAGCTATGTCACCACACCGTTTTTGGGAAACATTGTACTACAGAATACTGATAATATTTCATTCATAATTTATAAGTATACTTGAAAGAAAAATATAAAATAACTAGCTTATACTATTGAATAGAGCTATTTTTTGAGCCTTCCAAAGACAGGTGTGCTCAATATAGCAAATTATGGTCATACTAAACAATAATGGTACTTTTTAAAACCTAAAGAGAAAGTTTTGTATTAACCTAATGATGAAAACCTGAAAACTTAAGATAATATAACTCATCTCACTGTAACAGTAAGATGTAGGAGTTACTTTCAATACATGTCTTATCTTGTCTG
>NW_027112751.1:6690-7461 GCF_000696795.3 Halyomorpha halys
CCAATGTGAATTAAAATAAGCTTTTGAGAATATTTTCTTACCAATGAATTAAAATAAGCATTTTTTCATATATGAGCTCTAAAATAAGTTGAATAAATAATGTATTGTTAATGAGAATTTATAATAACAAAATATCTTCCACCTAATGAATCAAAATAAGCTATTTAAATCTTCCAACCCAAGAATTAAAAAAAATAAGTTTATTTTATATGAGACTTTTCTAGGATACCAATGTAGATATAATTTTTTTATATACTAAAATAAATAAACTTAAATAAAAATTGGAAATATAATGAGAATATGGCAAACCTGACATGTGAGGTAGGTGAAACAATGTATTGTTGATAAAGTGATAGAGTGAAAACTGAATAATTATAATAGGTGAAATTGTGATAATAATTGTTCATTTAACACATTACGATAAAAATGAATTGATTAGTGTAAATTTTCCCTAATTTAATATTTATATATTACTGACTATGATAAAAATTGACAAAGGCATAATAGCCTGCGACAGTCTGATAAATGTTAGCTATTGTAAATAAAGTAGGAAATTTATGGTTCAGAGTGTTTATTAAAAATAATTTATGACGATTATAAATTTAATTAAAATTGTTAATTTAATTAATGTTAGATCCTTGAGGATGCCCGGGAAGGCCGAAACGTAGGAGTTACTAGAAAATATGGACTATATGGATATTTTTTATTATAACTAATAAATAAACTTGTCTCGGACAAGATAATTAATTATATATAAATAATTATTTTATA
>NW_027112751.1:12361-14338 GCF_000696795.3 Halyomorpha halys
TATCTTGTCTGCTGAGTTTTCAAACAGAAATAAAATCCCTGGTCGTAAAATTCAATGTGTTCTGCACAACACGTGAGATAAAGTTTCTTTTTTTTTTTACAACTTACGACCCTCCCTTGAAATTGGAATTGTTGAAACTTTTCTAGGATACCAATGTAGATATAATTTTTTTATATACTAATATAAATAAACTTAAATAAAAATTGGTAATATAATGAGAATATGGCAAACCTGACATGTGAGGTAGGTGAAACATTGTTGATAAAGTGAGTGATAACTGAATAATTATAATAGGCGAATTTGTGATAATAATTGTTAATTTAACACATTACGATAAAAATTAAATGATTAGTGTAAATTTTCCCTAATTTAATATTTATATATTACTGAATAAGATAAAAATTGACAAAGGCATAATAGCCTGCGACAGTCTGATAAATGTTAGCTGTTGTAAATAAAGTAGGAAATTTATGGTTCAGAGTGTTTATAAAAAATAATTTATGACGATTGTAAATTTAATTAAAATTGTTAATTTAATTAAAGTTAGATCCTAGAGAATGGCCGGGATGGCCGAAACGTAGGAGTTACAAGAAAATATGGACTATATGGATTTTTTTATTATAACTAATAAACAAACTTGTCTCGGACAAGATAATTAATTATATATAAATAATTATTTTATATGTTACTCCAACCTTTAAATATTATGTGAAAAAAAAGATGATTATTGAAATTAAAAAATGATGTATGGGTTTTACTGTAATCGAACAGGGTAACTGTTAACTGTGAATAAGAAAAAATGTTAATATGTAATAAAAAAGTAAAAAAACTGTCCATGTCATAGTGTAGATAAACTTCAACTTTTTACTTCTAGTACAAGAGCTCAAGAGGAGAAAAAAGGCAGTTATCTCACCACAATTTTTAATTACTGTAATGAAAACTATGTATAATTAATACCCAAAATTAACGAGTCTGCCAAGTATAGGTAGGGGGAATATAAAATGGAGGCTGTTTCAAAGCGATAAAAAAAATTTTCATTCGTGCTCTATATCTTAAAAAGTAGGAACAATACAAGAAAATCTAAGAGAACGTCATTTAAAGAAGAGTAAATTTGCTAAAATATGAGTCCTAATAGAGTTATTTACGTTAAATAGTTTTCCAGATATAGCTTTTTAAAAAGCAACATTTCATAAAAATGTTGTATGGGACGTACAATCAGTAGTTAGTGAATTTATTTTGAAAAATTTATATCTCAAAAAACATTTGACGTACCTATGTCTATTAGCACTCAAATTAAAGCTAGTTTAACATGCTATACAGTAGTTTATGATGTATATCTTCGTAGGAGTAATAGTTTACATGAAATTGCTAAAATAAATTGATTTATAGTTGTTCGGATAAATTTTCATTGGCCAAGTTTATATTCATATGTGAATATCATAAAAACTACTACCCCTACGAAGTGTCATAAACTACTTTATAGATAGTCAAATTTCCTTTATTTTGAGTGTTGGCAGACATATGTGCGTCATATGGATCTAGAGATATATTTTTTCAAAAATTCAACATTTTATACGAACAACTAGAAATTAACAATGTGAATATATTTGATCAATTATATATTTAGTATCAATCATATATGTAGTAAAATTGACTAGCTCTAATTTGATTGCTGGCAGACATCTGTACGTCCAATGGTTTCTGAAATGAAGTTTTAAATCAAACTTTAATGGGCTATAAAGTAGTTTATGACGTTTATTTTCGTAGGAGTAGTAGTTTTCATGAAATTTGCTGAACAACTGTAAATCAATTTATTTTAGCAAATATCATGGAAACTACTATTCCTACGAAGGTAAAGGTCATAAACTACTTTATAGTTCATTAAACTAGCTTTAATTTGAGTGCTAATAGACATCTGTACGTCACATAGTTCCTGAGATATAGATTTCTCAAAATAAATTAACTAACTACTAATCT
>NW_027112751.1:14388-16107 GCF_000696795.3 Halyomorpha halys
ATAATGAGAATTAATAAATAAGATAATATCTTCCAACCAATGTGAATTAAAATAAGCTTTTGAGAATATTTTCTTACCAATGAATTAAAATAAGCATTTTTTCATATATGAGCTCTAAAATAAGTTGAATAGATAATGTATTAATGAGAATTTATTAATAAGAAAATATCTTCCACCTAATGAATCAAAATAAGCTATTTAAATCTTCCAACCCAAGAATTAAAAAAAATAAGTTTATTTTATATGAGATAAGTTGAATATATAATGTAATAATGAGAATTGATAAATAAGAGAATATCTTCTAACTAACGAATTAAAGCAAGCTTTTTATATCTTCCTATCCATGAATTAAAAAAAAAAAAGTTTTTTTATATGAGATTTAAAATAAGTTGAATAAATAATGTATTGTTAATGAGAATTTATAATAACAAAATATCTTCCACCTAATGAATTAAAATAAGCTATTTAAATCTTCCAACCCAAGAATTAAAAAAAATAAGTTTATTTTATATGAGATTTAAAATAAGTTGAATAAATAATGTAATAATGAGAATTGATAAATAAGAGATTATCTTCTAACTAACGAATTAAAGCAAGCTTTTTATATCTTCCTATCCATGAATTAAAAAAAAACGTTTTTTTATATGAGATTTAAATAAGTTAAATAAATATTCCATATGGCAAAGGAAGGGCACCAGTTACTTGATTATATATATACAATAAAGGAGGTAAGAAAAAAAAATGTAACAATGAGAATTGATAAATAAGAGAATATATTCCAACTATGAATTAAAGTAAGCTTTTTTTATCTTTCTACCAATGAATTAAAAAAAAAAAAGTTTATTTTACATGAGATTTAAAATAAGTTGAGTAAATTATGTATTAATGAGAATTTATTAATAAGAGAATATCTTCTAACTAATGAATTAAAGTAAGCTTTTTTTAACTTTCTAACAATGAATTAAAAAAAAAAGTTTA
Organism: Halyomorpha halys; assembly: GCF_000696795.3. NCBI lineage: Eukaryota > Metazoa > Arthropoda > Insecta > Hemiptera > Pentatomidae > Halyomorpha > Halyomorpha halys. The sequence goes on from NW_027112751.1 coordinate 15,367, forward strand.
TTTTAAATTAGATTTAAAATAAGTTGAATAAATAATGTAATAATGAGAATTGATAAATAACAGCATATATTCCAACCCATGATTAAAATAAGATTTTTCTTTAAAAAAACTTTAGAGAATGTTTTCTTACCAATGAATTAAAATAAGCTATTGTATTATACGATTCTACCAACATAGTATTTGCGCCATGTTAAAAACTAACGTCTCTGCTCCTCCTTTATCCGTGATATTATATTCTCCTTTAGTGAAATACAGTCATGTTTCATTAAGCATTCTCACCTCCTTCAATATTTCTTTAATACGGACATTCAAGCACATAAAGAAGGGGAAAAAAATGTAATATTTCACTTAAGATTTGTATTAAAAAAATAAAATCATCGAAATAGATGCATTATTATCCACGCTTAGTAAAAGAATATCAAATTGTTGTATGATAGTTTATATTAAGGAGAAAATTTACAGGTAATGTATATATGAATAATAAGAGAATATCCAACTAAGCTACTGTGAATAGTTAATTGATTCAGGAAATAGGAATCAATTTACTGATATACAATACCTGTAAATTTTATCCTTAATATAAACTATCATCCAACAATTTAGTTAGAAAAAGTGCTTAAAATGATCTAACCACCTTTATCATAGAAAAACAATGAGTTTCTTTAATCTCCAATTTGATATTATTTTACTAAGCGTATTGTAAAAGAGTATCTTGTGGATAATAATTCTTCTATTTCGATG
>NW_027112751.1:17827-18846 GCF_000696795.3 Halyomorpha halys
AGCAAACAACCTCATCTCTGAACAACAAGGTTAAAGCATGCTTGACCATTTGTAACATCGATTATAGAAAACATATTAGGGACTTCCAAAAAGTGTACTTTTTATAGAACAAAACTTGGACGAAGGTAAACTCCTGTAAGGTGTTTATGTTTATACAAACACTCAAGTAAGATTAAGCGTATACAGCTACCTTTACGCACTAACAAGAGAGTGCAAGAAATACTGGAAAAAATAAATAAAAATATTTTTCTGGTGCTTTTAAGTTCTCAAGGGGCTTATTAGAGCATATCCATTTTCTTACTCCCAAGAATAAAACAGCCTAACAAAAGATAATGAAGACGTGTACATATGAATGAGATCGGGAAAGATCAAACGCTTTCAGCTGTTTCTGATCTTCTAATCTCAAAATTCCTTTTTAAATGTCCATATAGTCCTATTTTTTCATGGTTCATATTTATTCGTTTTTTTATAACTATTAACAATGCAATTATTTTAAATAAACAAAATAAAAGATACTTGAGAGAAATTTTTTTTTAAGATTATTTAATTTTATATCAATATATCGAATTTAAGCTTCTTCTTTTTTTTATATATATAAACAAATCTAAACATGTGTAACATGAATTAAGCAAAGAGACACGGTAAGTGGATTTTATCGAAAACTTGCTGCCACATCCCAGCCATATAGGTTCAATTTATCGTTTTTGAGCTAAGCTACACAAACTATTTTACACAAGGTAATGTGGAATCGGGGTACCTAAAACCGTGTATTTCCCTCAAAAAACTAAGGTTCGAAATTTTTACGATCATGTTTATCGATTAGCAAATTATTAATAAATGATAGATGCCCTCGTACGTCAGAAATGGCCAGGAAGTGGGTAAGTAACATTAAATTAGTACAAAAATTGTGGAGGATGCCTACAGAAGAATTTAAGGTGATAAACTGAATAGTTATAATCTTGCTGCTGCATTTTGTTCTTAAGAAACCAAAAACCATACTGCCATGTTGAAAAAAAAAA
>NW_027112752.1:0-4864 GCF_000696795.3 Halyomorpha halys
ATTTTGTATAAATAAATAAACAATTTTTGTTCTATTTATAAATCCGACGTTTCGGCCATCCTCAGGGACAATCTATTTCAAACAGCATTTATTAAACATGTGATCTTCAACAATTCCAAAACAATTAACAATATTATTTATAATTTATCTTACCTTAATACAATTTTATAACTAAATCATTTTAAAAAAAACAACTTCATGCTGTCTATTCTACCTAGGACAATCCAACAAATTACCCCATGAGACATTAAAACATTAGGGAATCATACATTTTTGTTAATAAGCATTCTTAGATTATGTCTAATTACCTAATTAGTCGATTTTCACATTACAATAAAAATAAAAATTATTTATCACAGTCACCACCTTTGTTAAAAATTAATCACAATAATATTTGTAACCTTCTTTAAGTATGCTGGTTTTGCTAGGATTGCTAGGTCTAGTGCTGTTTTATTTGGATCTTTCTCCTAGTTTTTTAAATAATTATTGTGTTGATAAATTCTGTCACCCAACAATTGCTTTGTTTCACCTATATAAATAGCTGGGAAATTTAGACAGGCAATTTTATTAATTAATTTTGTAGTTTGTCCTGTTGTAATTTAATTATTCGAAAACTTGGGAGTAATAAAGGAAATCACGGCTCCTAATCATACTAGATGGGGATTTTTCCAAAGGGCCAATGTCAAATCTACGATGTGCAATAAAACATTTTTTTCACAAAACGAATAAAACAGACATTGGCACTTCTTTTATCACGATACATAATTAAATCCACAAGCGCAAAAAAAAAGTTAAATAATGGAACCAAAATTTTAAAAGCTATAATTATTTCAAGAAATTTCATTTCACGAAATAAAATCAAGATCCAGTATTACTTTATGTTATAGACATAAAGTAATACTGGATCTTGATTTTATTTCGTGAAATAAAATCAAGATCCAGTATTACTTTATGTTATAGACATAAAATCCTGTTATCTATTAGATAAAGGTAGAACGTTTTTTTGTTGCTACATGAAAAAAAAATGTATTTATAACTTAAAAAAGAATTGAGGTTCGTTGCTTGTAAAACTGGGTTCATTTATAATTATTGGATTCCGATATCAAGTTTTTTCTTATTCTGGAGAACAGAGCTGGGAAAAATAAAATATAAATAATACTATAGCTAATTTGTCATGGATACAATTTTTAGAAATAAATGATTTATTAATAAACTAAAATTTATGAATAGTTGTATTTATATAAATTTTACCTAGCTTTGGTAAGGAATTTTTTTTCGCATTTTTACATTTTATTTGATTATAATTTTACCCTTGAAGTGATTATATCAAAACGTGTCAAACATGTGAATTGTTTTAATAATGAGCAAGTTAATTTTTCAGAATATTCCTTCATTACTTTTTTCTACTTTTTTTTATAGATTTGCTCTATTTAATAATGTTTAAATACTTTAAGAAGAAGACTTTTAGTAAGTTACATCAAAATCGGGAACGTTGTTTTGACCCTACATTCTATCTGCTTTTATCTTACGTAGGATGCTCGATTCGGCACACAGGCCAAACATTAGTAGCTTATTTTGCTTGTTTATAAATGAAAGAAAGAAGCAAAAAAATATACAACTTTTATATTGTATATAAATATACATTTATTTTATTTTATTTAAATCAATACATCTACTTTACGAAGCAAAAATGTACGAAATTATTTTTTTTATGTTAGTTACATTAGAATTGTTGGCTAATAACCCATCGATGTATTTTAGATCCCAAAGTTCTTTAAATTATTTAAAACTGTAGTTAGTGCATTTGCCTATAATTCCATAAAAAAAAAAAATTAAAGATATTAAATAATTAATAATTTCGTAAAAAAAAGAATATACCACAAAAAGTGCAAACACAATACATAAAAATAAATTATAAATAAATAAATGACCTTTATGTGTTATTTTAGCCTGATGAAGTTCTAGAGATCAAAGTCGGTTGCTAAGAAAATAAAGAACTGCACCGTAAAACATTTTAACAGCCATAATTTCAGGATGCAATTTGAGGAGACAGCAACTACTAAAGATAATAAACTTGTTTCATTGATATAATTTTCAAAATAATTATATTTTATTACTAAGAAATATGTATAAAAATAAACAGTCGAAAGTAGACCTCAATATTATTTTTTTGAGATAAAAAATATTGAATTTAATTCTCATAATTAATATATAATTAATTTAATAGCTGTATTCATAAACCTAAACACTGAGAGACTTTCATTCGAAACAAAACAACGACGGAGCTATATGAAACGCCTCAGGTAGAACCCAGATTATTTTTTGTTAAATTTCCCCAGCCTCTTTTTTGTAAGGCCAGATCTTCTAAGCTCGTATGCCCATTTATCCTCCTATTCAATCAGAGTATAAAACCATAGAAGGAGAAAAATCGGAAGAAATATGAACAAAAAATTCATAATTCAAAAAACAGTCATACAATAAATTAATACGCAGGTTAGATATTTTTTTTTTTAAATATTTCATTTTTTCACTTAACATGAGTGATTGACCAATGCAAAAAAAAAAAACCTACAAGAATAATTGATGAGAGGAAAAATGACATTTACTAGACCTATTTGGGGTTTATAATGAGACCGTGATAGGTCAGTGAGTTAGTCCAGAGCTCGGTTAAGAACGGTGTAGGTTAGATTCCCATCTGGGGTAGTTGATATTAATTTCTCGTCGGTCCCGAGACAATAACTTCGATATTCCCTCTCCTGTTAGTCCAAAGTGACAACCTCTAGGTTGTGCCACTTGGCCCACTTCGTGGACTAGTTTCTCTTAATGGCTAGTAGAAGTATACCTAATACGGTCATAAAAACTGCCAGGGGAATCCACCCCACTTTAGATCATTAAATAAAATAAAGAAATCGTTAAGAGACAAGGATGAAAACGAAGACGTCTTGTAAAAACTTGGTTCCATGTCAAGCAAGGACATGTGTCTACACCCTTAACCAATGATTTATTTTAAAATACTAACAATTTAATATTTAAATCATAATTTTAAATGTATACAAATCCCGTAATTAATATTAATTACATTGCCGAAAACGTTTATTTATTTAGTAGAGAATAGTTTTAGGTCTTGTGTACAATAATGTAAGTTTGAATTGGGATGTGATATGTACACAAACGCGAACATTATTACAAAGTTTAGTAATAATAATGATAATGTTCATTGCTATAACCCATGAAGGGATCAAAGGTTCTGTACATTGTGAGGAAATACTATTTTTAGAACAACGGTTAAACAAAGCGGATGATTTTTTTTTTTTTAAGATCACACTCGACCACCAGTTGTTTCCTCAATTAAGGGTACCAACTATATGAGGCTGGGTGGCCTCCAGAAAGACTTACTGAACCCACAGGGTTGACTTACGGCAGCAGTAACAGAATAAATAATTACTTGCTACAGCCGGATTCGAACCCGAGTCCTTGAAGTTAATAGTACGGTGCTAAGGCGCTCTCCTCCTGTTAAGTAGGCGCCCTCATCTCGCTCTCCTACAGTAGGGGTATTCCCTGATGTTATGTTAAATGTAAAATGTTTTACCATGCTAAATGTTATAAGTATAAGATTTTGAGTAGCAGTATTTAGTGTCATGTTAAATGTTAAATGCAACCTTTCCTTCCAAAACTTTATGTTATAGTTTACTTCTATGTTTTCACTAATTTATTACAAAATGCCTAAATTGAGTGAAAAGTGGAAGTTGTGTAAAAGTTTGGTTACTAAGTGTTTTGTTGATCTTTTAACTTGTAAGGAAGAGAATCAAGATGAGCAATTGACAACTGTTATTGCATTATTATTGTCATTCATTGTTTTATTAGTTTTAACAATACTAATACACAATCAAAGCACAAAGTACGAGCAAGAACCCTAACATGACAACAAATAAAACGGTGACGAGCTCAGCTGGTCTGTTGCAAGAAATCATTCTCCATTTAACAGACCTAGTAACAGACTCTCAACCACATTGTATGTTATATCGTTTTAACATGGTAAATGAAGGGAATATTTCTCCATTTAACATAAGTTTTTTCCATTTAACACACTTTAACATGTTAAACTAAAGATCATGAATACCCCTAGTTTAGTAGAAAAAATAATCCATACAAATTTTCAATCAAAATGATTAATAAACATTTTTTTAAATTACTAATACTTAATAAATGATAATTAATATGTATATTTTAACTAACGTTATTAAGGTAAATAAAAATAATGTTGTCAGTGCGTGATAAAACAATGTTGAGATTGATGGGTGTAATCGATCAACAATTTTTATGAACGTATTGCACATCCTGAAAGAGTCTTAGGTGTATAATTTTCAATAAAATGATATTGAACTGGGACCCAGCAGAGCAAATTTTTTTTTTTAAAAGGGTACAAAGAAAGAAGGATAATTTTTTTAAACATGATAGAGATGGTTGTGGTTTCTGTCAAAAAGGAACAAAACATAAATGAAGGGCTTCATCGGGGCTAAAAAAGATAAAAGACAAGTAAAAATATGTTGACAATATAAGATTTTAAATTCTGTACAATTATACATACTTATTATTGAACATATTATTTATTTTTGTTTATTTTTATATACTTTTTTAACATATATTTACATAATTTTTAAACCAACCTTAATTTACTTATTTTTATCTTATTATCATAGATTATCAACATATTTTTAGTTGTTTTTTTAATCTTTTTTAGCACTCATTAAGTCCTCCAAAGTCGGCAAATAAATATTTGTAAACCATTTTTGTTCCTTTTTGACCGCAACCCCGACCACCCCCTTCATATTCAGAAAAATACAGCCAATCATTTATATATAAT
>NW_027112752.1:10224-46225 GCF_000696795.3 Halyomorpha halys
TTAAACTTTCTTGAGACTTGTTTTTATTGTTTAAATAAAATAAACTTTATCAAATTTAAATCTCAAAACTATTTATAAGTCTGACGTTTCGGCCAATCCGGCATCCAAGGACAATCTAAATACAATTTTAGAAACACGTCAATTTTTAAAAAAACTTTATTATGCAGGCTGTATTTACTTCAGTCCGCAAATACCCTATTTTGTCAATTCAACATATTAAATTGAAATAAAAATTAAAACGTTTAATCACAGTCAACTTTCACTACTCTTTGTGACACATTATAGTCGTGAAGGTTGACTGTGATTAAAACATTTAATTTCTATTTTAACTTAATATGTTGAATTGACAGGGTAATTATGGACTGAAATTAACGACCTGGGCAGAATAGCCTGCATAGAGCTTTTTAAAAATTTATGTGGTTCTAAAATTGTTTTTGAGGATAGCAGAATTGGCTGAAACGTCGGACTTATTAAGAAATATACATAGTTTTGAGTCTAAAATTGGATAATTTTTTTTTTAAACAATAAATATTTTTGATCTTGGCCAATACTTTAGATTTAAAGTTTAACATCGATAAAAGATTTATGCAATTAGTATTTTTCCCTCCTAATTTTTTCACAATTATAATATTTCATGAAAATTGCCCATAATATGAGAATCAGCCTTCTAGTGACTCCCATTTTCAGTTTTTAATCTTAACTTCTTTAAATTTCCAGTTGTGAACTACATTATTTTTTCTGTTATCTGAGCGACTCCAGTGGAGCGGTAGGGACACGATTAAGGGGATGGAGGACAAATGTAGCGAGGTTCAGGCCGGAGCCAAGTTACAAAGGCTACACTGCTCTACCCTTCGATAACCATCATCTACAATGAAGGCGTCAAACTGGAAAAACACCCAATTTTCTACTTTAGCAGTTTTCCCGATCAATAGTCTTGGTTTGTTAGGATAGAACTGCTTGGCATATACTAATCCTTACCTCGGTTTGACAAGGTACTAACTCCTCTAACATTAATTTTGAGAAAAACAATTTTTCAAAAAACTGAATACCAAAGGACGGCGAATATTTAGTATTATTTAAAGTCCATTTTAGTCTCAAACAAATTAATTTATGGATCTTGCCAAATTTTTGCCCATTTAGGCATCATCAGGGCATTATTGTACAACTGAAAAAACACATATATTATAAAAGCATTTGCCACTCAGACAGAAGATATAACAATAAAAAAATCCAAAAGATTATTAAAAAAATAATTAGTGCTTAATGCCATACACCTCGTCATGGTAACTAAACTAGAACTTTCTACCGGAGAAGAGGGGTTCCCAACATTAAAATATTTTCTACTAAAAGTACGATAAAGATTAAAAAAATAATTAAATCTTAAAATTCAAAATATAAATATAACAATTATACTATAAATAATTTTCAATAAATCATTCGAATTTAAATTAGGAATTCTGAAATGTTTCATTGATTTGATAAATATTATGTCAGCAAATAACAAATACCATCCTAAATATACATAATTATTTATTTAAAATACCTATATATTGTTTAGGTAAAGAAATTCTTGATGTTTTTGAAATCAGTTTTAAAATCCACAACACTAATGAAAAACGATTTGGTAAATTTGAAGTACTAAAAACATTTTTCTCTAACAAGAAGAGGTTCCGGACCCAAAAACACCGAATTCAGTGAATCTTTTATTTGATGACCATAACAATTTCGTTATGACCGATTGTTCTCGGCAATACGTATAAGAAGCAGAGAAAAAAAAAGTATATAATTTCAGAAATTTATAAATCTGTACTCACTATGGATTCCAAGGTTATTATATGGTAATCGATATATAAATTTTATGTGGAATAAAAAAAAAATTCTAATAACATTAAATGACTTTAGATGTATAAAAAAATACAAAAAAAAAAAACTAAAGAGACTTCTAAATAAAGCTGGAAAAATACTTTTTTTTATAAGAAAAAATCAGGTCAGGTGCATTTATACCATCCTACGAACCTCTAATTACGAATTTATAGAAATTAAAAATTGGAAATCTTTGAACCTAGTTTGGATTTTTGGAAGGGTAAATATTTCCTCCATGTTCAATATTCCATAATAATAAGTCGTCTTATGTTACGTTGAAAACATTTAATGGGACGACTAGAGCAGTTTATAAAAAAAAAAGAAACACATATCAAGTCAAATTTTAAACTCTTCCAAAACATAGAATCGGCGTGATATTTTAAAAAGGTAACACCAAAGCTCACTGACAGTCTCATAGGTAGAGGTGAATAATAAACTTAACCTTTATGTTTATTTTTAATAATTATAAATTATAATTATGAGAAGATAGTTGACCGTGAATAATATATATGTATATGAGGAGAAGATGGTTGAATATAACATAAATAAGTTATTTCAACTTATTCGTGTTACATACGGTCGGGAGACCGTACCCCCAACCATCTCCTCATATATTTAAATTGTAATTATAAACCTAGTTCCATTAAAAACAAAATATTAAAAATTATTGACAGCAGATAGAAGAGAAATATACGTAGAGATAAGAGAAGTGAGATCACTCTGTATGCAATGACAGTAGCAGATGACACAGGCCTCAACATGGATGGCTGGGCGTCGACATCTGTCAACCCATCTCTCATATAAGTTAGGTATTTTGCTCCCCATCTAATACGCATTATGTTTACATATTTGTTTGTGGTTACACGTTTTTAGTTATTTATATCCGTTTTTCACTCCTAATGAAAAATATAAATATATTCATATAAAATGCGAAATGGTACATATATGGATAATGTTAAAGATAGCTCCCTACAGTGCCTACGATAATTTTCACAGGAGACCCCTGGGTTTCTACTATATATGGACTGTTTCGGTTAAAATTAATTTAAGAATTTATGAAATCTAAATGCTAAGTGCTACCTAAATAAAAAAAAAATTATTTATTCGTTACTATGGAGGGAGGTATCTTCAGCAAAAGTAAACCACTCAACTTGGACTTCTTTACTTAATAAGGAATTATGATTCTTTGGTGCCTAAAAATTGAAAAATGGCCTTCAATTTGGGCTTCAACGCAGGCAGGGTATTCACTCAGACCATAAATCTATATCAAAACCTAATATTGTTGGTTAAAAAAAAACAAAATGAGGGTTCTGTACAACCTCATTTCTTGAATTACCTATTTCTCGTCAGATAATTTTATGTAAAAATTATATTTTAACTGATATAAATATGACAAATATATTTTTATTTATTTAATGTATAACATAGTAGTGCTTTTTATTTATAGCCTCTGTTTTAAGCAATATTTCCATTCGATTGAAAGGAATATTTTCATATTAAACATGAAGCCAGAATAGTTTTTACAATTATTAAATTTATGCAACAATATATTTATGTTAATAAAATAATTACACTATATTTATGTCTTGTGACAAATTGAACTATAGATAAAGAAGATATAAGTTGGAACAGAGGAGGAGGCGAAAGCTGAAGGTCACAACTGTTTTTGTCCAGTAGCTATTGTTCTCCAGCAGGTCTGGAATATTCTTCTGGATTATTCTCTCTGCTACTATCCTGAAAGAATAGTATGGATAAGAAATCCATATTACTTTAACTACAATCCTGAGGTAACAGTGTAAGATATAGAGTGTAGAAACAAAAACAAAACTCTATAAAAATTGGTAGAATATAGGAATATTGGAAGTAGAAAACATATGGACTTCCATTTTGTCTTATGGAAATAACAGCAATATTAATGGTATGTCGGGCGCGTAAAAATATAATATTGCTAAGAAACACTCAATTTAAATTAGAGTTACTATTGATCCAGTGCCACACTAAAGAATTTTAGAAAATTTCATATCAAAATGTCAAGATCCAGATTTCCAGATTTTTCGCCCTTCAGTCCTCTACTTTTTATAGAGATCCAACGTAGTAGCTGAGCCTCCCTAAGGTAAGGTCCCTTCTAATAGCACAAAAACCATAAATCCGCGTTAAAAAATGTAAAGGAATCGGATTAAGGGATTACTCCAAGTGGGTCCCTAAGCTATGGCTGCTTAACCATCCGCATTCATTACGAGATAAGGTCGAATGCTTAACCCTATTTCTTTACTTTGTATTAATCTAAAGAAAAATATAATATTTTTAAAGTAATTAATATATTAATCAGTTCTAATTATGGTTTTACCAATGAATATTCAATTTGGAAACTTCAGTAACTCATTTACAGGAGTTCATGATCCGAAAGTAAGAGGAGAAGTCAATTCATAAATTGTTAGCTATGATAAGATTTGAGGAGTTCTCTATCAAACGTTGATGAATCCATTTTAAGAACATTTTTATTTCACTATCTTTTTGTTTTGTTTTTAAATTTATTTATTTATTTTTATATCTATATTATCAATATATCTGATATTTTTGAAATATTATCTATCAATTCCTTTTGATTCGATGGAAACCTTTTTCTCATTTATATCTTCCATTATTTACGACTTCAAATCTATATTCTCTGTTTTATGTAACTTATACATATATACTTATGTTGAATATATATGTCGAAGTAGATCTCAAGAGCAGGAAAAAAGTTCATATAGTCCAATTCTCATCATAATAGGTGAAAATTGATGGCATATTGAAGTTTTTTTGGGTCCCTTATTTATGTATAACATGCTCATAATTAAAAATTTACTATCAACCCCATTAACCGTTAGTCAATGTTTTCAGTCTAACCGTATGTTATTTTCTTTATCATTTTAAAAAAGCCGCTTCAACCGCGTCAGTTTCTTCTTAATTGTCTTATTATATTATTTTGAATAAAATAGAAACACAAACTAATTATATGTCTGGCAGTCAATACAGCGGAAATCTCAGCGCGAAACAACGGCAGCGTACCTTATTGTGATTCATATCACGTAGAATTGCTCATTTTTCTGGGAAATAAAACTATTCTTCTCTGCCATGAGCGAAAGTTTAATTTACACAACATCTAGAAAGTTTTCTCATATAAGGTCCTCGTCATATCCACTATGGAGAATAAAATAAGCTGGAACACGTTCATGCATATTTTAATCAACAAAAATTTAATGGTGAAACTTTGTTATGTTGTTTTAAAGATAACTTATCATGTCTTGCAATAATGTTCCAAAAGAAAATGAAAATATTAAAGTGAAACAATATGACAAAACTTTTAACAAATTGCTTTTGCGGTTTTATTAGACCACAATAAACAAAAGAATTATGGAAACGTTTCGCTTTTCTCTTGTAATATACATTTTTATTTAGAAAGCAACATTACCTTCATCATTGGATTGGGAGTTCACGTTTTTTTTTTTTTTTTTTTTTTTTTTTAAATACCTTTTAAATAAATTGAAATTCGAATAAATCGTATAATGAATTTAGTTCTTAGCGTGCAATTATTAAATTACTTTGTTAGTTTTCAAGATTTATTATTCGTTATTATAATTTACAATGTATGCTAGGGCACCATTTATACAGGGCACATTTCCCTATCCACCATCACGCAAGCAAGAAAGAGTAGCAAAACTATGAGGTATAAGCAATAGCCCTGCACCAATAGAATGCAAAAAAAGGAAGAAAGTTTACAAAATATGTCTAAAAAAACATCAAGGAGTTCCACTCCATTTAACATATAACCTGGATCTTAAATTAGGCTTCTTGCAATCCTATAATTGTAACATTTAGCATGTTAAAACTTTTTACATTTACATTTAACAGAACATGCTATTGACACTCAAGCAGCTATCCTTGCTGTTACAAGCACGAATGACAGTATATCAAGTGCTATTTTGAAATACAATACGGGAAATGATTAGGACCATAGTAAGGAGGAAACAATAAAGATACACATAATAAGATGCAAGGGAAAATATACAAATATTTCAGCCTGACAACTATCTACAGAGGTATCTCCACAAGATAGGCTTGATTCAGGATCATGCAACCAAGGGAGATCGGATGGAGACAATCTAGACACATGTCCTGCTCTCACTGACATAAGAAGTAAGACATTTGGCAATGAGCATTTGAAAAAATCTAATTTATAATAGGCATCAAGATGTCGAACGATCAACGACTTTGGGAAGAGAAAAAAAATTGCTTTCTAGCTAGATCAAAATTAATAAACCCAAAATGACACAGATATGTATTTATTCATAATATTTTTCAGTAATAAAAGAATTAAATCTTAGTTATTTTTATACTAACGAAGAAAGTCCTAGTTGGTGAACTTAAAATTCGTTATTAGCACCTTATACAAAATTCATAACTGTTCTTAAATAAACGAAGCATTGGACGAAAAAAGGTGTAGAATACAAACATGTAAAAAAATAAATCTACTTTAATTTAGCATAGGATGTTTTTTGTTTGTTTTTTTCCAGGTGAGGAAATAAATGTTTAAAAAATGGCATTATAGAGCTTTTGCATTTTCATAAAGAAAAATATTGAGGTGGTCAACCTCAAAGTCGTGTAAAGCACAATATTCAATAACATTGAAATGATATATTTTCAAAATCTTGAAATATTATCGGTTAAATTCGTTAAATTATAGCATTACAACACGAGTAGAAGAGCATGATTAATGTAAACCAATCTTTTTTCAATTTTATTCGATCCAAATAATAATCAACTAGAGGTTTAGCATTTATTTTGTTGCAATAATATAGACAATTATCGTAGTCGACATATAAAAATGCATACTTAGAACTCGTATGCAAACCAAGCTCGACCGGAAGATATGAAATGATTTAATTTGTTTTTTCCCTTATTTATCTACCTCATTCGCAATATTTCCGAGACATTAAGGTTTGAGGAAAAATAAAAGTGTTTTCATGACTCCCCTGAGAATACCGGAAGGAAAAGAGAGCCTGCGGAAAGACGTGTGCTGTAAACAGATGTGAAAGACAGAATGGCTGGCAAGAATTCTAGGCACGGAAGATTTGATGGATAAAAGAATATAGTGGAATAAAATTCTAGGAATCGGTATGAAGTAAAGCCAAGCCTATTTTAATAAATTAAAACAATAATACATATTTAAATAATAATAAACAGATCTAAACATTAGAGCTTAATTTAATTCAAATGTCACAAATAAAGAGAAATTTCGACGAATATAAATCTGACCGGAATAGTAAAAAAAATTTACGAGATTGAAATTCCCGCTATTGTTCAGCAAACAAACGGGCTAGGAAAAACTACTTGATGAAGAATTTTATCAAATATATTACCAAAATATCTGAAGAACTTTAAAGGGAGTTCTTGCCTAATGATTAAGTAGCTTCAAAGCTTCAATTCAAGTTTGTTGGGACGAATATTAACTGATAAAGTTTAATGGACAACAAGGTATGCATAACTACACAGACGTTCAGGTTATGTATAAAATAAATAAAAATTGATAAATTAAATTTATTTAAGGTGAAAGTAATTTTTTTTTTAATTTAAAGGGAAGAATATTTCACCAATTTTAAATTATAAACAATATGTTAAACGAAACTTAGAGTCTTCAAGCCACCATCAGGAACAAAAATTTCATTTGCACACTCCAGAACTGGAACTCCAATACAGAGTAGGTTATAATTTTAAACTATTAATTTATTTTATGATTATTACTTTATACTGCAGAATTTCAAACACCTAAACTAAATAATTCAAATAATATTAATTTATAATTTATTTTAAAACTACTCTTATCCATCAGTAAAACATGCATCAATTGAATTTTTGGTAATATAATTTGATTCTATTTATTTTCTATTATTACTAGTTATTTTAATATTAGGTCTTTCCATGTCAAAATTATGTTTGAAATTGGTACTACGGGTAGATAAGCCTGTTGACTAACTATATGTTTTATTTTTAGAGTGTTATTGTCATTAATTAATTTTATCTGTTATATTAATTTGATCTTTGTTGTTTATAATTTATTTATAGATTTTTCAAATTTTAAATGTTTATTTTATGTCTTTTAAATTTATTAAATAAATAAAATAATCAGAAACAATGAGTTAGATGTTCTAAGCGATTCAGACTTGTTAACCACAACTAATAAAATAGAAAGAATTAAAAACATGTCTTTCAGCTAAAACCCTTCATAGGAAGATAAAGGAAAAAGGAAAGAGTAAGGAAGATCAAACAGGTTCAAGGTTTTGAATTAATTAAATAAAAAATATTAAAAATTAAACTGTCACTAAAAATATAAAACTCAAAAAATATTGTTTGAACGATGGTAAAAACAATCAATAAAAAAAGGTTATTTTTTAACTATATTAACTAAAATAGCGAAATGGCTTGACGTATTTCTTTAAGGTAGAAGAAAGGATTATGTCTTATCCCCTTATACTAGCCACAAAATGGGTTTTTGTAACTCGTCAAGCTATACGTATTACAAGGGACTTGTGAGTCGGGTTGGGGTGTAGGTCCCAGAGCGCCCGGTCCGTAATGTTGTGGGGTTTCCACCTGGATTAGTTAATATTTATTTCTTGACGGTCCGCAAAAATGAATCTTGATAATATTATCTCTTGGTAAGTACACTACACTAAATGAATGGGAAACCCTACCTCAACTTGACCCATTGTGATCTTTTGTTAGTTAAAGCTATATATACATAGTAACACCTTTAATTTAGATTCCATTCTGATTAAAAACTAAAATAAAACATAATAATTAATTTAAATCATAGAAAAACGGTAATTTTAAAACAATGTCAATGTTAACTGGAATTTTTATTTCCTTTTCCTTCCATTATAGCAGCCTAGCGATAATAAAAAAAAAAATTTATTACATTATTTTAAAAAGAAACGGAGATGAGAGGGACAAGAGAAGAAGCTATAACTACTAATTTAAGAAGTTTAAATTCCGTGGGAGCTGACTCCTAAATCTAAAGCCATTAAGTGAGTGGGATTTGCATAGATTAGCATCCTTCGAGCCCGTTGGGGCTGAGAGATGTTAGTTGTTAGTGGGATATGTTAGTGTCTACTCAGGTCATGTAGCTAATATATTTACTGCCTATAATTATTAGTTGCTAACATTATTGTGTTCATATATAATAACAAAGATGAAGTAGAAAAATAAAAATAACAGATAGGAGATACTTTGTTAGTTATATCCATTATCTTTTATTTTTCCAATGGCACTCCTGTAATTAATACTATATTTATTAACGATGTAATAAAGGTTATAATTAAACCTTATTAAAATAAATAAATTAACTAATAAAATCCATTACTTCTGATTTATGGATTTTTTTTAATTTTTCGAGAAAAAAATTGTTATGAAGGGACAATTGTACTTGATTGCTTTTTTAATAAAATATTTTGTTAGCATCTATTATACTAGTCCCAACTCATTAAATTTTCTCAACTCTGGTTATGTTTATTTAAAATCTTTGATGGACCATAGGACGGTGGACATTGCATCAGCTGACACAGTCGTTGAAACTGTTTAATATATAATTGTACAGGTGATGCTATTTAGCATGAGTAGATAATAATAAATTCACCATATAGAATAGCTAATTTATTTATTTAATAGGACTATTAATAGTTAACATAGGTCCATAGGTTGACGCCGTGAGGCAATTGCAGTGGTTAGGGGAGAAAGCTTGAAAATGCCAATTTTATGTCTCTTTCTTTTATACTTTAACGGTCCGTTGGTACTTAGCTCCATCATTTTTAAAACTTGAGCGAGCAATGAGAAAAATAGTAGGATAAGACAAATTTATGTAATAGGTTGATAATTACAGTAAAAAAACATCACAACTAACTAAAATACTTTATCAGCCGAGAAGAAAGGAAAGGTTCGGCCTACAGAATTTTATTTAGTCCATTAACAAAAAAAAAAAAAATTAATTATTTTTACTCATATTACTGAGTTTTTTGTCATATTGACAAAGGAGAAACTGAGAGACAGAAATTATTTTAAAATCTAAAAACTCAAAACTTATTTTGTTTTCAGGTAAGCTATCAAATATTGGAATAATATTTGTAATTTTATGGAGTAAATAAGTACGTGAATTTGTTAACATCAAAATATTATGGATATTAACAATCCCAATAGTTCTAACTGAATTAATTTTTTTTTCGTATTTTATAGGACATTTGTAAGATGATCAAGATTTAAGAAAAATGTTAATCCAACATAAACAAATTCAAAATAATATTGCAGAATTGTAAATTAGTTTTAAAAATAATAATTATTTATTTTATTTGTTGGTAATATTCTCAGCATTAGAACAATTTATAATTTTCACACCCTATTACGTAAATTCCCAGAACCTGATCTTAATGGAGAAATCCAAGATTTGTCAGACTTTCCAACAATGCTAGTGTATAAATTTTCCCATCGCTATCAAAGCCATTTCCTCCCTTGGGCGAAATGAAAGAAGAAAAGATAGGAAGGAAACAGGTCTTCCCGCGCCCTGATCTCAAATACGGCCATAAACAGAGCCTACGTTTCCTCCATATATTAAATTTCATACATAATTTTTATTATGGGTATTTTAATGTCTTAAGTTTCTTTAATGCTTCGAAGTTTAACTTATATTTTTGACATTATTTTTTATTATTTATTAATTATTTGAATTTTGTTAGTTGCAGTAAATGATAAAGTTTAAATTATTAATATTAAGATTTTCTATTCATTTATTGAAATTTAAAACTGTATAATAAAATATCTATAACATAAAATGTGATGCATGAATTAAAAATACATGATAGTTCCTCAAAGAATTACCTGGGAGGGTTATCGGAAATAGTTTAGGATGAATGATAACGATCTCGAGGCCATCTTCTTTTCAAAAGCCTAGGAGGATTATCAGGTAATAAAGAAACCAGGTTGGAAATAAGTGAGTTTGGGGGTTAGGAAGTTCATCATAGAAGAATCGGTATCTGGTTCTGACCGAGTCGGCGAAAATTTAATTCTTGAAAAAGATAAATGTTTTACATTTAACGCATTAAACAATTATATATATGTGAGTTATAGTATAATGGCATGATACCGACTCGTAGGGAACCTACATATTGGTCCAATAAAATTTTTAGATTACAAGGTCTCGAGGCGTGC
Organism: Halyomorpha halys; assembly: GCF_000696795.3. Taxonomy (NCBI): domain Eukaryota; kingdom Metazoa; phylum Arthropoda; class Insecta; order Hemiptera; family Pentatomidae; genus Halyomorpha; species Halyomorpha halys. Next base: position 21,322 of record NW_027112752.1, read on the forward strand.
TTCATTTCAGACGCTTAGAAGAATTAGCAAGAATTAAAGAAGGGGAATTTTAGAAAAAAGTGAGTTTGGATGATTAGGGGAGTTTAACACGGAAGAATTGATATCAGGCAAAATCGACAACCTATGGATTTTATATGTGATGACAAAGTAAGGATTTGATGGAAGGAATCCTTAATATTTTTTGAAGGATTTTGGATTGTAAGGATTAGATGGAAGGAATCTAAAATGGCACTCCAAAGTTCAAGTCCTAATTTTAGTTAAGTAATGAATTGTTAAGTAAGGAATTGTAATAGAACGTTAAATAACAGTCCGTTTGTATAAGGTAAGTTTAGTGCTAAGCACTAAGTGAAACCGGACTTGGAAGCTTAAGAACTGAAAAAATGTTGCCCACCTTTCTCACATACTTACTATTATCGTATTCTTCACTGTGGGAGTACATCCTTAATCTGTATGTATTTCTAACAGGATCTTGGAGGATTTTTACTGAGGACTCCCACTATCCATTTCTTACGGGTAGTTGCTAGTATAATTTATTATTATTAGATATTGTTTACTATAGAGCTTATTTATTGGTTTTATAAAGAGAGTAATTATTATAATTTACTACTATTAATACTTGCCAAGAACTGCATATGATTAATAATAGTAAGCACGTCTGGAGAGTTAAAGCAAACCCATAAATTCAAATATGCTTTTCACTTTTATTATTTTTGTGTCCTAACCTCGGGCAACCTCTTCAATCTCTATATTAACTATTAAATAGAAAACTAAGATATATATTTTATTATACAATATTTTATTCATGGCCAATAAAGTCTAAAAAATATAAGGATAAATGGTGTGAAAGTAGAGTTTTTCAGAAGTTTTCTGTAAAAGATTTAATATTCGTATAGAGATTCGTATATAGACGAGTAATAGGAGAGGAGAACAAATATAATATTTGTTATAAAAAATAATTATATACGATTTAATAAAATTAATTTAAGTGAATTTAATAATAAACAATATTTACATAACAAAAAAATTAAAACTAGAGGAAATACTGCAATGCTTTTAGTTAATTTAATGCTTCAGTTGTTGGACTTTTCATTTTCGTTCACGAAGACTATATTTTTCCATGATACTCTACTTTGAGGAAATTTTCTCCGAGGAAAAATGCGACTCACTGTGAGAGCTACTTAACGTAATTGAGACTAAAGTATACTTCTCTTTGCCTTTTAATAATCACAATGATATTATTCATTTTTAAATTTTTGATCTAAAATAAATATTATCAATTTTTTATAATATTTTACTTCTCCTAATAACACTATCGACCTATTAGAAAATATCTACCCGCGAGGCTTATTCGGTCTTTTGATAAATCAAAATGTCAATACACCAACAACAAAATGTCAACAGGACAAAACCTCTTCCTACCATATAATACTTCCCTTCTGCTCACCAGTCCGGTTTTCAAACGCGTATTTGAGATATTAAATTATTACTCAAATGACGGGAGAGTAACTCTTAGCAAACAAATTCAGCTTAGAAAAATCGGTCAAGAACCTATTGGAGCCATTTAGCATGTAGTTTTTTGAGATCCCATGATATTCGTGAAAACCTGAGACTAATTTTGTATAAAATATTTTTTGTAGCTAAGCGCAAACAAAAGCTAATTCCTAAAACAGGTTCATGTAATGAACACAAGGCCTGTAATTGAATGTACGAATGTAACCATTCTTCGTTTTCAAATACAATTTATAAAATTTAAAATACATCTGGACTGTTCCATGGATTTTTTAACCAGGCTGTAACCACCTATTTTCCTAAGCATTACGATTGTTATGCTTATACTAATGTTATAATTAGCTGAGAGGTAAACATGCCTTCCGTCCAAACGGGCAAGAAATTAGTGCCGGGGCTGAGTAATATCGGGCGCCATTTAAGACAGAGTGGTCGGGTTGGAAAGGCGGAAATGAAGAGTCTCTTTGTTTGGACAAACAACTTGAACGGATATTGATCGCCCCCTAGAAATAACGCACGAAAAAAGCGATTGGCTGATGCTGGTGGCACTGGATCAAAAGGAAACGGGTAGTTAAGGAAAAGAATAATTGAATTACAATGTGCTGAAAAATGCATTTGTCAGATTTTCAGTAATAAAATATGAAGATGACTAAGGATAATAAAACTGACACACCAGAAAGGGTTTGGAATTAAGAACTAAAGTAACGCAAGGTTAATCTTAATACCTAAGTTTTCCCAAAGTCCATTAAACGGTCAGGTTCTCTCATTACAGAGGCTGGGTGTGCCCCTTGGTAAACTTAGATCCCAGCTTTTCCTAAGAAATCAAAATACGATTGAAGTAACGAAAAATTAAGAGTGGTCCATGAAGTTTATATTACTCTTATTTTAATTTATTTATTATACTTTATAAATTTATTAACTAATAAATACAAGTAAATATGGTGTAAATCATAATATAATGGCATAATTTAGACTTATGGAGAATCTGTCCATTAGTAGAATTTTTTTGCCTTTGAAGGTCTTCATTTTCAGATCTCTGGGAGGATTGTCAGAACAGAAAAAGAAACTAGTGAGGGCAGAGTTTAGATGTCAGCTTTATTCACCGTGTGAAGGATCGGGCCGAGAACACTACCCTATGGTACAGCAGACTGGGAAAAGAGGGATAAATAGGCACAAGAATAATCTTTCAATGAGATAGAAACAGATAATGAACAAATATTCAGTGGGTTGGAATTTTTGGATTTTGTATAGCAGACTCGATCACAAGCCTTTTATTTTAAAATATAAAATTATTAAATATGACGAGGATCACATAACTACAAAACAAAAAGAAAATCATAAAATGTGTTATAAAGCTTAATAACTCGTCAATTTTAACAATAAAACAAGGCGGGAGGCCTCACCCGACTACTATGATAGAAGAAATTAGTGAGGCCTAGGATACCTACTTATATTCAAGGTTTCTGTTAGGGTTGATTTTTTCGATCTGGTTTTTGAGGGGGATTAAGATGGTGAATTAATAATTACTCATTATTATTATTATTAGAGGCGTACTAATACCAGCCCTATTCTTTTTTTAATTTTTTAGTCCTTAATGAACAACATTATGACTAGATTATCACGAGGTAAACGGATTAGTCCCAAAGACGATTAAATGTTATTGATTTGACATATTTAGTAAAGAATTATTTTTCTTGTATCAAAATTGTTAATTAAAATAAATAAAATAAAATTATATGAAAAGACTTATCTGGTTTCTGAATGCAATGACTCATTTACATATTACCTTGCAAGCCGCCTAAATGAATCAATTAGATATATTTCAATATTTTTTATTAAGACGTTTTATTCCTGCAACCTTAATTAAAAAAAATCTTAGTGGAAGACGAAGTAATGTGATGTTTTCACGAAAATAGTAGTTTTTCTTAGAAATAATATTTCCAAAACCTATTCTAGTATAATAAACTAAATTGTTTTTAGAATATAATAGTTATAAAAAATCAATAGGGAAAAAATTGAGTTTTTCCAATTCGTATATTTGTATAATAAAATTTGTAAATATAATTTTCTTACACTTTTTATAAATAAGAATAAAAAGTTCTTTAATTCGATCACATCCTTAATAAATTTTGCCTATGGATGAGGCAGCTTGGATTAGTTCTCAAAAAAGTTTTCAAAAATGCATAACAAATAAATCAATAGATAAAAATGTTTAGATAACCAATTTACCGTATTCATTTAGGTCTTTTGAAAGAGGAAATGTGGAAACATAATTCAATATAGGAAATTAATTTTAAAAAGTTCTGTTATAAATATAAGAAGTAATTTTCTCTAACTACACATAAATTTTATTCACAGAATATGTAAGTGTATCAAATTACGAAAGATTATAATAAAGGATAATTAACGCAAAAAAATATTTATTTAGGCAATAATCATTATATTATACCTGGATGAAATCATTTCTGCATTCCCATGCTATTTTTCTTTTTTTTTTTTTTTTTTTTATCACCTTGCATAAAGAACCGTTATAAAAAAAACAAAAAACACGAAAATTATAAACAACCGAAAAATTCCATAGGGCTTTTATCCGTATTACGTATTCAACAACTTGATGAGAATGCAGCCGGATAAAAATTTAAAAAAAACAGACTGACTTTTGCATAGCATTCAGCCGGAAAATAAATGCGATACATAAATGATGAGGAGCCGACTACAGCTGTAAATCTATATTGTAATGTAACATGTAAACGAGCTGGTCCAATCGTAAAACTCCTGGTGACCCTCTCCCCGACAAATAAAAATCCTATCTCACATTCCGAGATCTCACTCAATGAATAAATATACCACAACTTACTGCCTCACGCCTACTTTGTATATCTGTCAGTAATAATAAAATGTCGGTGACTCATCAATTATCTGGGTTTGATTGTTAAGATTCATGAAGAGTTTTGACCGGCGGTTCTCTACCTTTTTTTATATTGTTACACCAAACCTCACTTGGGAACCACTGGCTTAGACTAATGGTTGACAAATTAATATACAGACAGACACGAAACCAAACTACCTTCACGTCTAAAACATAAAACGTGAGTATTTTCGATTCGAAGAACATATTTTAAAATTTACTAACCTTCAGAAGCGAGAAAGCTCAGCTATGGGCATCAAATGGCCTTCCTAAGCGAAACGAAAACGGTTCAAAAAGCAATAATTTCAAAACATGAACGATCAAGGCCGAATTGCATAGTGCGTTCAATTTCTTTTCTATAAATTTTACTTTCCGTACACATAAAATGTTGAAAGTGTGAATGAATGAATGATATACGTATAGAAACGGAAAGCGTGAATACAAATATTGATAGAGTTAATTTTGACTGATCCAGGTGTGAATCGAACCTACAGTGTTCTGAAAAAACAAGCTATTTCATTCTCTGTTTAATTTATTTTATATACTGTCACCCACTTTTATATTTTTAAAACCCGTATAAACTGGTGTTATCAATATTGTTTTGAGCTCAAACTCTTCCCATGCATACATTAACTTTGTCTTTAGTTAATTAGTTTCTTCTCTTGCCAAATAATTAGAAGTCAAGAATAGGCTTTATATACAACGTAGAGTTAAAATTTGTCAACAAAAATTAATTTAAACAATTAATATCCATATATTCCTGAATAAAAAAAAAATTAATAACGTTATAATCAGGCGATTAGAGTACATTGCTGATTTCATTATCTATAAGGAATTGCGTGCTGTGTAGAATCCAGATTTCTACAGTCTTCAGGAATAATTATGGAAAGGATTTATTATTAATACGTTATCAACAATAATAAAAGTTAATGAGTTTTATAGTAAAAAAAAAAAAACTGTCGGAAATTAAAATTTTATTAATAATGATCATGCGTTCTCTCCTATAGATTAAGGTAGAACATATTAGTTCCAGAATAATATTAATAATTAGAATAGAACAACTATTTTAAGCAGGCCCAAGTCAATTAATAAGAAAATATTTTATATTATTCTTAATTTAAAACAAATTTGATCTTTTTTTTTTCTCTCAACTTTATTCTTTACAACTTTTCCGACGTTTCGACCCTCAGGTCATTCTCATGGAAACCTACAAAAAGTTTTTTAAATTTTTATATAACAATTTCATTATTTCCTTCAAACTACACACTGATTTCTTTGGCCCTACCTTCATATTTTCAAATCTTAAAAATGCGGGCTAATTGCCTTTGTCTTTAAATAAATTAATCATTAAAATAATATCATAACATTATAAATTTTTTTGTTTTTTAAAATTAGATTTCCTACTTACATAACCTTTTCTAAATAATTTTTTCCTAGATTTAAACCTTTTCTAAAACACTTTTCTTCCTTCATTCACATTTGCAACTTAAAACAGAACCTACCTTCAACAGGTTAGGACTCTGTTATCACCTTATCATATAACAATAATTTTTTAATCATTAATTTACATTTTTAATATAATTTAATTAACATTTATTACTAATTATTCTACTTATAACACTAACCTGTTAACTTTTTGTAGGTATCCTTGAGAATGACCTGAGGGTCGAAGCGTTGGAAAAGTTGTAAAGAATAAAGTTGAGAGAAAAAAAAGGATAAAATTTGTTTTAAATTAAGAATAAACTAAACCCCTCTCAAACAAGAAAATATAAAATAATTAATCTAATTTTATATTATGATAAGAGAGCCGGTAAGGAGAGGAGCTTAACAATTCCGGCCGTGTCCTGTGAGCACCTTAAGTCTTCTATAATAATATCAAATATTTTCCAGGTAGATTTAACTTAGAAATTGGCTGCTCTAATAATTATTATTAATCTGGAAATAAATTTTTCTCCCTTAAGCTGTAAGGGGAAACGCACGATCAATACTAATACATTATTTTATTTTCAGAAATATCACTTCTGTCAGCCTGTCCCAAGTTACAATTAATTAAAAAATAAAATAAAATATACTAGTAGATATCATTAAAGTAATCCTATTAAAATTAGCCAGCGTTGCCCCCCCCACCACTCGTATTTCATCCTCGCGTCACGAAATCAATTTACTATCTATATTTTTATTTTGTTCTTGATTTTTAGAATGTCAGTAAAGAACTTTCACTTCAGAAACGTAAAAAAAAAATTGTACACTTAATTCTATCCCCATGGTATATTCTCTCTTCATTGCAATTTTATTTGAAGTATCATTTTGTGTTTTGAATATAGCACAGCAAAGTTTCTTTAATGTTTACACATTAGATCTTTGGCTAAAATATATAAGTCTACAATGTAACTGTATATAATGTATATAAGTCTAAATGTTTGATTAATTTTATGATAAAGAACTCATCAATTTTCTGAATGAACCCAATTTAATCTCCAATGACCAGTAACTACTTCAACGATTGGTCTAGGGTCTTTTGATTAGGTCCTTTGACCGAAGTCTTGTGGTTGTCCTCTTGTCCTTCATTGGGTCACTGTATTGAGGACTAATGATGCAGTCCTATGAAGCAATATCCACATGACCAAGCTTCTTCAATGGATCCTCAGGCCCTCTATAGCCAATCTCAGTTACTCAGCTTCTTCTAGTCCCTTATCGACGATAACAACGCCTTACCAACTTAGCAAACGTGTCCCTTATTACAGTGCTTTATTGAACATTTTATAAATTAAAACTGCAATCGGTTTAAATTTTTTTTTCAATATAACTATCTAAATATCTATAGTGAAGTTGTCTTGTTATTTAAAGCATGCTTACAACTATGATTTGTTCCTGAGTTTCGTTTTTCTTTACTTCAATGGCCATCAACTTCATTTATTTTTTATTTAGGGGAGGGGCGATTCAATGTCATATATGTGAAAAAAATAAAATACTAATTCTACTGTACTGTTATTATCCCTAAGGACGTAGACTACATACTCTTTTAATTTCACTACCTCAGATACAAAAAAAAAACTCTAGAGAACATTAACTTGAGACATCTTTTTTTTTTTTTCTTTTTATATTATTATTAAATGTATTTAGTTTGTTGTTAAATATTTTAATCATTATTGGGTATTTACACTTAAATTAATATTTCAAAAGTTAATCTTTGTAGCTTAATGAGAGGAAAACAGTTACTAATATCAGGCGAAATTTATTTATATTAACTTACAAATAAAAACATTTGAATTAAGTAATATGCATACAAAATATCTTGGTATTTTATAAATTATTTTCAGAGGTTAAAGCTTCTTATTTGAGAGATCTAAATGTCGATTTTATCGTTGTATTATTAATTTACGTGTAAATACCTATAAATGATTAAAATATTTAGCAACACACTAAATATATTTTAATCATAATATAAAATGAAAAAAAAAACTAAAGGTAATGTTCTCTACGTACAGTTTTTTGTTTTTGGTGAGGCCACACGTAAAAGAGTATGTAGTAAATAATATTTTTCATAATTGTACAATATTCATAAACAAAATTTACGGAAACACTAATATTTAAAGAGTTAAAAAATGTTGCTAATAATCTTTTTTGCAGGGTCTTAAACCCAAACATATTTTTTAAAGGAATAGTTTATGAAGCCAAGGGGAACGGAGGAGGCAATGAAAGAAGAGCTGGTCCGATTTCACAAGAGGCTGACCAACCCACACCTAACCTTGACATCACCCTTAATAATACAAGCCAATATTTATCATTCATCTGGAGTGAATATTAACACAAGCTAGCAATAGAAAAATATATATATTTTGCAATAGATCATGTAATTACTAAAATTTTAGAAATAAAACAAATATCAAATAAGAACCATATGTGAGTATTGGGTCAAAAAATAAAATAGAATCCGGTTCAATTACAGCATAAAACATAAAATATTTATTTTCCTTCTAAACTACTAGAACCTATACTTTCTAACTCAAATATTATGGTAATATACACATTTTAGTTTCTAAATGAAAATAAATTGATAAACAAATGGAATTTTCAGCGTAAATAAAATGTTTCTATCTCTTTCCTAATTCCTCTTTCTAAAAAGGCTGTTTGAAGTTCTTCAGATCAATTTGGAAGCTACTCAGATGAACATTGATCCACATGAATCCAAAATATATATTTATAATTAGTGGGTTTATTTCTTGGGTACACAGAGAAATAATAAGCCAGTTAATTCTGAACTTCTATTGAAAAAGATGTATCTCCTAAAGTTGAATCTCAACTTGCAATCTGGACCTCATATCATCTTTCTTAATGACCTTGATGATGACATATAACAAAAAGTTCGCTATAATGTGTTTATTTTTACCAAAATTAAATGTTTAAAAAAGTTATCACACATTTTAAAAACTTTAAAAAAAAATCAGTGAACAAAAGGTTAACTGTAATACCAGAGTGACGTACTATTTTTCTCTTTACTCTATTCTTAGCAAGAGAACATGTGTTGTACCATTTGTTTGTCTCTCCTTAATATATCAAGAATCTTTACATGACGAACAATCGGTAATTGAATCCATATCGAACAGATAGAACCACTGTCATTACAAGAAACTCTTGTTTAATGCCAATAGAGATCCAGGGAAACCTGTTAAGATAATCAGAAAAAGTAAAATTCAATTATTTTATTATCAATAGCTATTCTCCTTATTTGTCGATAACAATAAATATTGGTAGTGTCGTTTAAATTCCATTAAAAGACCTATAGCATAAGAATTAATACCAAATTTAATTTAAAAATTAAGCTATACCTAACACTTTTTTTACTGTTACTTTTAGCCAAAATAATGAGAAGAGCAACAAAAAAAAAAAAAAAAGGTTTGTCTTTTTTTATTTATTAGTTGTTAAGAAGAGGGTTAAGACTTTTTTTTTTTAAGCGCTAATTTGATAAATGATTTTATATGATTAAGTTGAATCTTATAGATATGTTTTTTCTCCTTGAAATCCCGGATATTCTAACGAGGTTTTTGACCCCAGTCCTGAGAACCATCCAAACATAATACAACGCTGGAGGGATACCTTGAGGTTGTTTTTTTTTCTCTTGGTTGCCCGTAAAGAACAAATATCCGATGAGATAAGAGCTGTAAATATATGCAAAGAAGGTAGGTAGTACTATTCATTAAACGCTTTTTAAGTATCTCGAGGTAGCAATTTAATACACCGGTATTAACAAAGGATAAAGCCTATAACTAATTTATTAAAAAAACAAGTATGTTAGGATTCTTATATGCAATTAAATGGTTTACTGCAAAAATAAGGAAGTTCCATGATGAAGAGCAAGGGGTTCAAATTATTACTAGTAAAATAATAATTTATTCATTTTATATCAGCAATTTGTAGCTTCAATCATTTATTCTCGTGATATTCATGAGAGAAAGGTCCTAAAACCTAGTTACTTGGTCTGGAAATTAAACGTTTTTAATGAAGTGATTAAATTGTCCTAACATAGAGGAATAATTACATCATTCAATGCTAAATACATGACGAACTGCACTAAACTTCTAGAAAATTTAAAAAAAAAAGTTTAACTTTTTTTCCACGTAGTATATTTGTAAGAAAAACTTTGTAATTTTTCAGCTTTGCCGAACTCCAAAGAAAAAGAAAAACTTTGTATGGTTTTTAATCGATCCACGTTTCCTAAAAAAAAAATAATTAAACGGAATTAGCCCAATGAACATGCAAAGAAGTTTTAAATTGAGATTTTAGTATTCTCTTCAATGTAGAAAAATTTTAGTGAGTTCATGTTAAAATAAATAAGAAAACTTTGATTTCTTTGAATAACAAAAACACAGAAGGTAAACCAAAGTATTTTTATAGTTATTGTTTTTAATTTGGTATGAATGGATTCAGGTTGTAAATCTTCATTCTTCCAGGAAGTAAAAATGCAAAAATAATCATTAGATTTAATGAAGGTAATTTATTTTTTCCCGTCTGAACTCTGGAAATGATATTTTTAAAAAAGTATCTTCATTGTTATTGTATTTTATTTTTTTTATTATAATGTTAAAAACAGAGAACAATTATATCTGAGATCACACTCGCTTGCTGTAAAAACAGTTGCCCTATACTGTTAATTATTTCTTCATACAAATGTTTCTAATATTTTTCGAATCTTCTCTAATTCCTAGAGATTTAGCCAGATAGATAAAAAATCCCAAATTTTACCAGGTTATAGAAACAATTTTGATAATTTTCACTCCTTATTCCATTGCTTTACACAGCAATAAGCGATTCTCTGCATCATGAACGGCCGATCTCAGTGGAACACTTTTAACATGAAGCACTCTGATCACTAACAAGTAATTTCTGATCGCTATGTATTACCTCCTAGAGAACGTCCCTTTATACATCCAACGAAGCAAATAGAATACGATAACGATGATATCTCATATAACGCAAATTAATAGAAAAATGTCTATAAAGATAGGAATGTAGGGTAATCTCACGGTGTCAAATGAAAAAAATATGTTATGGATACGCTTCATCTAGGAATAAAAAATAAATCGTGAGCACACGATTTCGGTTTGTATTATTCATTAGCTCATGTTTTCGTAAAGTACAAACAACATTAGTTGATTAAAAGTTTAAACAAACTATTTGCGATTTAGGTATAAGATTTAGGTAGCAATGCTTAAGCCAAATGTTTATTTGTACAATTTTCGTTTGATATTATTAATAATAATAACATAAATGCAGACATTAAAATTACCAATGAAATTCTGGAATATCTGAACATCACGAAATTCACTAGATGACCATTACACTTTTTCTATGAATAATGTTCATTATTTCATTTCGGGAAATGGACGTAACATGATATTTAATTATTATTTTTAAATAAACATTTTTATTTAATCATTGCGATCATCGTTGATTTTAATTTCTAATTTATCCGTTTGTAATACTGAATGGTTAAATTGTTATATATAATATTGTATGGATGATGAAAAAGGCAAAGTAATAAAGCGATATTTAAAAAAAAAAAAGTTTTTGAAATTCTCTACCCAATAAAAATTCCATGACATCAAGACCAAATCTAAACATGCCGACTTGTGACGATAGTTAGCTTCTTCATTTTTTATATTCCAATATTTATATGTTTAACATTTATTAATTGCTTAAAATCGAAATTAAATAACTGTTATTATTGTTATTTTAAAAAGGCGTACAAATAAAATAGTTTTATTCATTTCAACATTAACTTTAACTTCTAATTTTTTTTTTTTTTTTTATAATAAAATATACTGGTAACTTTTATAATACAATAATAAATCAATAATATCACGTGAAATAATATCTTTAACTTTACTAAATGGGTTTTTAATCATTAATAATTAAATTTTATACATTCGATCCCCATGAAGGTATTCTTATGATAATATATCATATTAGGGCTTACGATTAACATTAATTATGATGATCTGCATTATTTTGAACGTTTTAGATTATTACACACAATTGGAGAATTGTATTATTTTAAATATATTTTTATATTAAAAAAAAAGAAAGATGCTATTATGGTAATAATAGAAGAAATAAATAAAATGATCTTTCAAATACAGATTTAAAAATTGATAATATTATTATGATTGCTGTATTGCCATTAAGGTTAAACTGTTTTTTGTTTGTTTTTTTGTTTTTTTTTTGGTTAGTTTAATTTATTTAATTACACAAGTCAGTCTCAGTTTTATTTAAAAATGTTACCAATTATTTGGAGAGAGATATAACTACCAACTGTTGCACAGTTCAACAACTAATTTACAATTTTATTACTAATAATAATAATAAATAAATAATTTCATGAAATGAGTAAATCCCAGAAAAAACTAAAGGTTACTGATATATTTTTTTATAAGTCAAAAAGTAATGTTGTTAAAAGCAATCTTTCAAATGTGACCCTATCTCTGTTCGTGACTACATGTTATCTATGAACGTATTATGCAACGTCTGAGAATATTTTCTGGATAGAAAGTTCATTGATAGCTCAGGGGTTGTCAGAGTTATTAAAAATTCTAAATACTTAATCTTTCAATTATAATTTAGTGAATAGTGTATAATTATTTATGCAGTTAATATATATTGTTAATTTATAAGCATTAAAATATAGAATAATTTGATGTTTATAGTGTTAGGATTAGGGGATCTGATAACATCAATATCACAAGTCTAAATTTTAACTTTGCTGTAACGATAAAAATGTTATTAGTATATTATAAATCGTTATAGTATTGTATAGTAGATTTTATACTATATTACAATTTTTTAATACGGTTTAGAATTTTAAACATATACAATAACGAAATAATACATGATAATATAATGGAATAAATTCCATTGTGAGAAAAATCGCACCGGTGATCAACGAGAGCTGTCATATTTCCCAAAGACACTAAGCGGCGTTAAAGTCACCGCCTGAAATATATATTATGGTAGATTAATCTAAAAATAAGTAACGCAATGAACCTCAGCTAAAAGAAGAATAGATTGACATTAAATATGTTCGTCTGAGACATAATGTATCTATCTTCTATTGTGTGAAGTGCAAAATTATATAATATACAATTATATATATTTTATAATGACGACTATATAACTGTACAAAATAGCTTTACCTTTTCGACGCTGCTGATAATGGTAATCCTTATCATGGCACACACACACAGACACTGAGGCACTGCGGCACTGAGAACCTCGCACGGCCGAAGCTCGAGTATGACTAACGGTTGGTTTGCCCACACCTCCCGCCACGGTCAAAGACCCCGCCCTCAGTCTTCGTCTGGGGGGACCGCGTCGTTGAGGAGTCCCTGGTCCTCACGAGTAAAGCGCTGCAGGGAACGTAGTTTTCCGGAGGTACGAGGATTTGGTGCGAAAAAAGAAGTGGTGAACGCCTCCACAAGGAGGGAGAAGAAGGCAGATGATCTCTGAGTCATTTTTGATACCATTCGAATAATACAATATATACATAATTTTATTATATATCACAATAATATAAAGAATAATAAACTATTATCCTGCTAAGATTGATTTGAAAATGTTTTAGTTTATTTGAATTTCAAACAAATATTTTTGTTAATTTTTTGTGTTTCTTGTATACCACCTAAAGTTATGAAATAATTATGTCTTAAATACATTCAGTTATTAATTGTCTATGGATTATTCTTGAGCATATAGGCCTAAAAGGTGCTAACCATTGACCAAAAAAAAGAATCATAGAAATTTTAATTTTCTTCTTTTTAGTGCTTCTTGATAAATTAGATTTTTTTTTTTTTGGACATGCATTCCTTAATTTTTTTATTACATTACATTCACCATTTTAGTATTTCATTATCATTGTTCACTCGTTAAGAAGTTCCGCTTAGAACCTTAAAATGTTTTCATCAGATAATGATTAAATTTAATTAGGAACACTAATTTAATTTAAGGCACCCAAAACACCCCTTTGACTAACAAAAGAAAACCTATCCACCAGTTATGTTAGATTCAGCTTAATTGTTTTGAGAACCTATGTGTCACTAATTGCTTTTCAAGTGCCACACAGTTCGGCAATTACCTATCTTATTTAGAAAAAAAATGCAACAGTTTTTGTACCCTCCTTTAAAAATTTTGTATTACTGTGTGCAAATATTGATTATGAGCAAATGTACAATAATGAGCTTACCTGGAGGTATTCTAAGATATTATATTAAAATGAAATTAAAAATGCAACAATTTTTTTTTTTGTAATCTCCTTTATTATTATATTCTTTTAATACATACATAAATATTACATGTTATACATACTATATGTATATCAGTGAAATATTGCCTTCGATTGCCTTGTGGCATTATAAAGTTATTTGTAGGGGAGGATTGACTTTTTTGCAAAAACGCCACCAATTTTTTTGTTACCTCCTTTATTAAACACATAAAATGCGTATATATCTACATATGTGAATACATAATTAGTCCCCTTGAAAAAAAATCAACAAATAGACATTGAAAATTTAATTTTTACTAAAACTAATGTGCTTAACGAGAGTGATTAGCTGTTGCAAATTAATGAATTTCACTCTGAATATTTAAAAGTTTTGATCGAAAAACAATTAAAATTACATAAGGCCACCGTGGAATAGTACTTTTCTGATTAAAAATAACCGTACAAGTCAGTTCAGATCCAAATGAAATTTACTAGACCCAGTAGGAGAATAATTGTAAAATTAGAGCTATAGAAATAGCTTCCAGACTAGCAAAGTTGGGGGGGGGGGTGAATCAACATAAGAAAATCAAACGCATTGATAGACCCCTTATCTCGTCAATCAAAAGTAATATTCGCGATTGAGCTATTCATAGAAAAAATTACAAACATTAATAGAAACTTTTTGAAGCTATATTTAGAAAACTTAAAAGAGCAATCCAACAGCGACTGATGTATAAAAATATAATTTCCATCAACATATTTGGTTTTTCCCTGCCCCGATCTAGCAAGGTCCTATACATCTTTCATTTGCCAATTGTTTCTTAAAGTTTTAGTTGAATTCAATACTTTTGGTCCTCTTTTTTTTTTTTCTAAATTTACTCAAAGCGGTCAATATTGATTAAGTGTTTATTATTAATACATTTATCTTACTTTAATTAAATTTAATTAGCCCCAATGAGATAGGTTTATAAAAAAAACGCAAAGTACTCCTTTGCAAAGTTGAGCTCCAGTTATTCCTGCCAATGTATCGTAATAGTAAGAGTAAATATTTACTCACTATCACTTAAAGCTTACCCGATATTATTTTCTTTTGAAGACAATAGGAGTGGGGAAATTGGCAGCTCACTTCAACCATCCTGCAGGAAGGGTAATAATAATAATAATAATTCCATTCCAAAATCAACAGTGGCAGGCATGAATGGTTTGGGGGGTGCCTATTGATGTGCTGAGAGAGGCTCAACAGTCAGTTCTCTTGGACATTGCACGTATAGTGCGAAAATTTTTAAATATTTGAAAAAAAAAAAAATCAATAAAAATATGAAGGTGGTTGGACTTCTAGGTCTCCCACCTCAGATACTCAACCCGCAATAGCGAGAACAACCGATAATAATAACTATCGATTATGCTCAGTAACGCTCGAATCAATCCAACATATCACTGGAGGATGTGGAGTCCTGGCTGGTACTGAATATCTGCAGAGGCACAACAATGTGGCCAAAATTTTGCATCAGGCTCTGGCTGTGAAGTTCAACCTAATTGAAGATAAGAGCCCTTATTACAAATACCACCCAAATAGACTCCTCCAAAAAGGTTCTCTCAGGCTATACTGAGATGAATCAATAATTACGGATCATGCAGTACGCCATAATAAGCCAGACATCCTCCTTATAGACCTAAGAAAAAAGAAAGCGGAACTTATTGATGTTGGGATCCCCAACGATAATAATGTAAGCTCTACTGTGGGAGAAAAACTGAGGAATTACCAGGAATTGGCGATAGAATTGAAAGAAATATATAAATTGGAAGGTGTTACCACTACCCCATTCATAATATCAACGAATGGTCTCATACCAAAATCAACAGTGGCAGGCATGAGTGGTTTAGGGGAGCCTATTGATGTGCTGAGAGAGGCTCAAAACAGTCTCTTAGACACTGCACGTATAGTGCAACAATTTTGAAATATTTGAAAAATATATGCATAAATAAATCAACAAAAATAATAAGGTGGTTGGACTTCTAGGTCTCCCACCTAAGATACTCAGCCCCCAATAGCCGCAATACAACCGACCATAATAATAATACTTTATTAATTCTGGGACGAGTCCTTTAGAATAATATAGAGAAATCGACAGACGAGGCCTGAAGAGCCTCAGAGATACTTAAACAAGAATACAAAGAAATATAAATACTCATTATAAAAATAATTATAAGTTATTTTCTCTTTTTTTTTGTTAGTTACTAAATATGAAGACCGGGAACGGGTATTGCGGGAACGAATAGAGGATTGGAATTGAAGGAGCTCGGAGATGTATGAAGGGCGGCGGGATTGGATGACTTGGAAGATGAAGGATGCCAGGAAATACGACGGTAGGAAGGATAAAGCCACTTCAATTCTGCATAAAAACGGGAAACAGAGGCGTCCTTTGGGATCTCGAAGATGAATCGTACACAGCAATTTATCAAACGTTTTAATGATATAATAGTTATGGTAGTGGTAAGAGTTCATGGGACGCGGAAAAAAAAAATCAAATAAACCATTCTAAGTTTAAAACTGATTGTCCCTAGTATAAAGATATGCGGATGTCAAATCCCTTCTTTTAGCGGATTTAGTAGTGAGAGATAAAATTACTAACTGATAAAATTATTAAAGTTACTCTAGATTTTATTCTGCTTAGAAATAAGTGATTGAAAGGGAGCGTAACTGAATAAATGCAAATTGTAATTGTAAACCTTCGCTTGAGAAAACTAGTTTTCTGAAACTTTTCAAGCAGATATATCCTCCTATCTGTTGGAGAAAAATGAGGAAACAACCTAAAATGGAACAAAAAAGTGTCCCTATTCATTGAACATTCATACTACTGGAGAATTCCTGTAATTTATGCAGTTTCAAAACTTTCAAGAGATATTCTAAGTTAGAGTTCCTTTCATTCGTATTGAGATTCTGGGGCTTACATTAAAGTTTTGAAGTGGGTGAAAATAGTAATAATTTCCATATCTAAGAAATATATGTAAAAAAAAGAAAAATATCAAGTTATCTACAAATTTTTATTGATGTAAAATTAATTGAGCATTTTATCTGTTCTCATTGCATCAAGATGAATGTTGAAATGAATTTGACATATATAATATCAGAATGTATTCCATACACAAAAATACTACAAATTTTTAAATAATAGATTAATATTACTTATTCCATTTGCATTTGCCCGACATTCCTAACTGGTTGGTGTGAAACGTTCTATACAAAAATCGAGTGGTAGTTTTTTTTGGCAATTGAGTTATCTAGAATGATGAAAGTGGTCGCCAATAATGCCCTGTGAGATTTACATGTTTCGGATTATTCCAAAAACTAATAGAAACATTAATTGATTTAAATATGAACCAATCCAAACACTACAACCGCAAATATTGGTAATGTTTTAAAAGATTTATAAACAGTAGTTTCGCTAGTATGGACTGATTTTAGTTAATTTTTGTTTTAGTATTTGAGGAATTTATTTATGTGCGAAACCAAGGAATCTGCCACCATTTTTAAATTGGAAAGGGGGATCACCGAGGGACAACCTGTGACATCAGTACAAAAATGAAAACAAAACCCAATCAATTACTTTCAAAGAAAATAAAGAATCACTCTTCCATTATGATATACATCGAGGTTTTGATAATTCCCACAACAACAATATGTTAAATGTCGTTAAATAATCTAGGCTCATCTGCACTGATACCTGTTCTTCAAGAAGGGATGCTTCTCAACAAACAAAGGGGACCTCTTCTGTGTTTGTGTACCAGAGCTTTTCACACCTTTGGGAACCACAGTTCCTTCCAAGTGGTTAATGGGTCACACATGCCGAAGGGACAGAAGTCATTAACAGGAAAAGATCGATAAACCCAGTGATCGGCAGTGGGTTCTCACCCCCTCTCAGGACCTAGGAGAGAAGCTCACCTAGGAGGCGTTGTAACTTATACCATATGAGAAATAGGATTCCAAAAAAGCGACTCCCCTTTTTGGATCAAGTGGGGACAGAGACAGAAGAAGTAGAGGCACAGAAGTAAGAAGATGGGCTAGAGAAGAGCATGGTTTTGGAGAAGTCCTAAAAAGGTCTCTTCAGAAATTGAAATCCACGCTTTAGACAGCACCGATGGCTACGACAGCACTCATGGCAAAGACACATCCACGACATGAATCATTCAAAGCAAAAGCTATTAAGATATATTAGGTAACAATTCATAATGTAATTCAATATTTTATGGCAAACCAATTATCTGAATAATTTTAATAGCATCATTGTAAATAAATACTTAGTTCCTTCATGTAGTTTATTTACTATCATATTACACAATCCCACCCCTTATTATGTTATATAATTAATGGTAACAACATTTTATAAATATAAAGATATTTAATTGGTAAACTGGTAAACACACAAAAAGCCTCAGGAAATGAATTCAATTATAATAATAGTTTTGCAGGACTCAATATAAATTAATTAATTAACTTATTTTTGGATAACTGCCTTCAGCGATTATCCTGGCATCCTGACTAAATCTCGAGACAGTACATAGCGATAATAAAATATCTATGTTAATAAAGATACCATAGTTTGTAAAATTTCTAACTGATGAGAACCATATTGGCTAAGAAGCTGGTTGTAACAATTAATGAGGTGAAATCAATCCTCTTGGCCATTTGATCCTTCCCCTTCGAATCCTGAGCGAGTGAGTCCTTGGATGTATTTAGGTTCCTTTCTTTGTCCTATTCAGCTCCTTTAGAAAGTCAAACGGCATCTTGATGGATTGATCCATTAATCTTTCCAATAGCTTATCAATTGTTTCACCTTTCGTTATCAAAATTCCAATTGCTATTGTGATCAAAGTTCATTAATTTTAGTTTCATAATACAAAATATATTACTCTGTCATCACGAGGTAATAAATGATAAAATTTCAACAAATTATTTCAAATCTAAATATGAATATTGTGAATTTGTATATTTTTCATTAGCTATGTACGAATTTCATTAGGAAACCCAGAAGATTTAACATGGACGAAAAATAGGTCTTCATTGATTTTATCAGGGTAGGAAAAAAGTTTATATATATTTATTTATTATAAACAACTTTATTGTGGATCTTTTTTTTCGATTGAATTATTTTTTTTATTATGAAATTTTAATCAAAAAGACTAAAGGAGAAAATCTTATGGGCCACATAAGATCAGTCCTTTTTTCCCCTGATGTTTAAATTGATAGGAAATTATATTTATAGATGTAGCGAGATAGCAACCTATTGTATTTAGGCAGCATAGATAAATAAATAAAGTATTTCTCTCTCTCTTATAGAGGTGAGAGGCGCAAGAATACTGAAGAGTAAATACTATAGAAATAATCAAGTAATTTCTTAGAAACATTGAAGTTCCTAATCATAATTTTTGTCATTAATTAGTTAGAATTAATGACATAAAATTGTTATGGAAAAGCGAACACAAAATGAAAGAAACCAAAGGCATAATTTATTTAGGTATAAGCAATTTAGAGACCAAATTCAAAGGATTGCGAAAGGTCGCTGTAAGTTTATCAACCATATTTTTACTAACGTTAAGAATTTCCATTATTAAAAACACATAAAGAATATTAATAATATAATAAATAAAACCATAAAGTTCAGTTTGTGGTTTTAAGTAACTGAATGATTAAAGGTAGTTAAAATTATAAAAAATTAAAATTTCAGAAATTTTGCAAAAGAAACCACTGACTTTTTTCTTTGACGAAGGAATACATTTCAGTGGCCTGATAAAACATAATGGAATGTTTAATACAAACCTGCAATAATTTATGGCGTTTTATACTTGTATTTTCTTCTATTAGCTCTATTCCTGGCGATTACGTAACAATAGATTTTCGTAAAATGTGAAAAAAATATTGTTGGTTGTATTAAGTGAGTTTAAATGAACTAAAAATTATGAAAACCAAAAGAGGCTTCAAGTAAAGTCGGACAAAACAATAGATTTTTAAAAAACAAAAGTCATATTCAAACCAATTCAACCTGAGTTTTATGTGTATATAAGGAAGTATATAGACTTACTTTGATAATTTGAATTACTTTTAAATAAACAAAACTTTCTTACGCTTTTTTTTTCTTTTTTTTTTTAATACCTCTAGCTATTTGTTTCCGAAAGTTCACCTTATGCATTTTTGTGTAATTTATATGAGTTTAAACAACTCCTAAGTTAAGCGTAAATAAATGGAGACGAATTAAAGTTATTTTAAATCTTTACTAAATACACAGGTCCATTTAGCCTCTACACAATTTCTAACTTATTATTAATTTTTTTTTAATTACTATTATCATTTTACTGATTACTTCTAGAGCTTAATTAAATAAAGCCTAACAAAATGAATGGGATGAACCGTTGTTGAAATACAGCCTGTTATTACACCCATCTTAAACTAATTTCAAACTCCTCTATAAATGTCGACCGAATCAGATGAGCCGTTTTCGAAATAAGATGTGTTGAGGCAAATTCGTTTACGCATGTATAAGCGAAAGTAACTAACGAATTCTGATATAATTTACGTGGGACCAACAAGGTATCAACCCACACAACCCTGAAAATTGCATCGAAAGCAGATTAACGCTTCAATCAATTATGTCCGAACACAAATTAGACAAAACCGACTAGCAGACATGTACCCAAATTTGTTCAATGGTTTCGTGTAATGGGAATGAAATTTTTCGATTCTGAGGACATAAATATTTGTTATTTGATGCACGAATACAAAACTTTGGTACTATTGGTGGTGAGAATTCCTATTGACATCAAATAAGAATACATTCTGAAAGTTTTGATCTCTGGCACAATTAACTTCGCCTTCTAGAGAGCCCAAGAGGAGAAAAAAGTCAGTTATTTCAACTCAATTTTTGATTACTTTAATGAAACTATGCATAATTACTAGTCAAAATTAATGAGTCTGCCAAGGATAGTAAGAGAGTATAACAAATGGTATATTTTTCAAAACTCTAAAAAGAATTAATTTTTTCTTTTGGGTTCCACTCCATATGGACTTTAAAACTACCTACAGTAATAGAAATATAAACGTAATATAACATAATTTAAAGAAGAGTAAATTTGTAAAATTATGAGCCCTAGTAGAACTAGTTAATTCAGATGCTCATAATTTAGATGATTTAGAACTAGTTAATTTAGATGCTCTTTCTTAAAAAGCATCATTTCATAAAAAAATACCCTCAAAAATCACTAGCTAATGAATTAATTTATTTATGAAAACATATATATCAAGAACCATAAAACGAATAATTGTCTATTAGTACTCATATTAAAGCTAGTTTATATTACTATAAACTAGTTAATAATGTTTATCTTCGTAGGAGTAATAGGTTTCATGATATTTGACAAAGAAAATTCACAAAATGTTGATTTTTAGATATTTGGACAAAATATTTGAATTTATTATATATATTTATTTATTAAAACTATATCTCAAGTAGTATTAGATGTACTGATGTCTCCTAGCACTCAAAATAAAGCTATTTTAACGTACTAAAAAGTAGTTTATTATACACATCTTCGTGGGGATAGTAATGTTTATGATATACGCAAATGGATACGAATTCTGTGAATGTAATTTTGGCTGAACAATAAATCAATTCATTTTAGGAGATATCATAAAAACTACTACACTTACGAAGATAAATATAATCCAAAAAATTGTAATTCGTTAAACTAGCTTTAGCTTTAGATCTGGCAGACATCTGTACATCCTACATTGAGAAATAGTTTTTCATAAATCCAAATATTTTAGCCAATTAACAAAAAATCAAAAAATTGTGAAAACTAATACTAAGATAAACCTTATAAACTAGTACATTCAATTACTTTTAATTTAAGTGCTAGCAGATATCTGTTTTTCTATTTGTTCTTGAGTAATTTTCTCATCAATTAAATATTTTGTACGAACAACCACAAATTAATGTTTAGTGGATTTTCACGAATATCATTAAAACTATTACGAAGATAGTCGTTACAAACAACTTTATAATAGTTCTGATGATTTCTGAGATATAATTTTCCCCCAAATTAATTAAAAAATTACTGTTTTTTAGTTATTTTGTTATGAAATGTTGCTTTTTAAAAAACTTTATATCGGAAAAGATAAAACGTACACAGAATTAAGTTAATTTACACTACTTTAAATAATGTTCTGTTATTTTTTCTAGTGTCGTAGATAGTTTTAAAGATATGGAGCTCCGAAAGAAAAATTATAATAATAAATATACTTGGCAAACTCATTAATTTTGACTAGTCAAATAAATAGTTTTCATTACAGTAATACAAAAATTGTGGTGAAATAAACGATTTTTTTTTTCACCTTGTTCTTGTACTATTCCATTTTCTGGATATTTTACAAAATAGTGAGCCTTGATAAAAGGTGTATGATAAAATGATAAATATTTCATATTGAGGTATTGAAATAGGTAGACAAAGGATACGATAATATTCTATTCGAACTGACAGAGTTGAAATATTTCCGACGGACGCCCTCCGCAATATTCGGAGACAGAGAAGAGGGTCCAGAGCATCCCGGAATGCGGTCTCACTCACCACACCGCCCTCCCCACTTATTACTTCACTCTAAAAACATTTTACGCCCTTTGTTTCAGTTTTAATACAAATATTTAATAAAAAAATACTGCATAAAATTAAAGCCAAACGGTTTGAAAAATTGAACTAAAATAACTAAGTATGAATTACAAACAATACTAGAACTCTTAAATATAAATATAACGGTAAGTATTGATGCTATTCAGTGAAACCCCTAAGTGATTCAATTTAAACTGTATTAAAATATAAATGAACGTATTAAAGTGAAGATAAGTATATTAACTCGTATCATTGGTGTGATATGTCATATAGATGTTATGTATGTATTAATACCAAACTCATAGAATTTTTTCCAATTAAGGGTTAATAAGGCTGGGTGGACCTCAAGGGGCTTGTTAACGCCATATATATTAATTAAAATGTAAATAGGCAGTTAATAGATTTAATTACGTTATTCATTTTGTATTTTAGTTAGAAGTATATATTTATTTATTTTTTAAGAAAGGGTCATTATTATGTTGTAGTAATGTTTATTTGTTGAAATACGGGCCAGTGGGATTATTCGTCACAACAATACAAGTTGTGTGGCTAAGTTCAGTGGCCTACGTACAGTCGGCCGGTCGATTTGTTATGGTACAGTGGCCCAGTGGACTCGGTACAGAGTAGTCACCAGACCTGGAGAACCTTTCGGAACGGACTTCAGGACCCCGAACCATCGGAGTTCGTCAATGTGTAAAAAAGAAAAATTATAATCAGCAATTTGTAAATTTTACTTCTTTTTTTTTTTAAATTTTAATTTTGATTAATACTACATATTTACCTATTGTATTATTTTGCACAGTTGTAAATTACATTAAATAAATAATTTAAAAAAAAATTGTTTGATTAAATCGAGGGACCTTTTTTTTTTTAATTTTAGTTCTTTAGTTAAGCTTTCCTACAAAGAACAGAAATAAATATACCTGCTGGGAAAAATAGTTAAGAAAGGATGAGGGAGAAATTAACTTTGTTAACTATCATCCATGCTGCCCAAATACATCGGGTTGCAACATTACACACCATACCAATCAATCTGTGATTGGACACATATAAATTACATATAAAAAAAACCTTCCATTTAACCCTTGATCAGTATTACTTAAGTAAGTATCCCAATGTAAACTGTATTAAAATATTAATGATTTAAATTAAATTATAATCATTAATAAACGTTTTAAAATATAGATAGGTGAATTTATTCGTATAGATGGTATGTATGGTAGGTTTTTATTTTATTATTTTTTTTTTTTTAGTATCTTGAGGGTCTTATCATAGAATCACGCTAGTAACAATAAGAATGGGATACTAAATTTTAATTCATGTTACTCTAATCTCATAAACACACAAGACACTAATAATAAATATATAAACTCTAAAACAAAAATAAATAGAATAACTACTTCTGGGAAGAATAGTTACGTTCTGGAAAAAAAAATTATTATTCTCCATTTCGCTCTTGATCAATATTCAATGTTGAAGTGATTAATTATGTAGAATACATAAATTACAAAACAAATGTAAATAATGTCTCTATTCATTAATCTAAATTTGTATTCTGTTCATTTTAATATTTAATAAGCACTTTGTTTTAGTCACTAACGATGCCCGTTAGTCATGCGGACTATGGGAATAATAAAATCTCAATACGCCGACTAAATAAACTTTTTTATCGATAGCAAATCCTCCAAAATAAATATAATAATGGTCAAGAAAAAGGTATTATATATATAACTTCGATTAATTGATTAATTGATCAAGAGTGAAATGGAGAATAATAAGTGTTGTTGTTTTTCCAGAACCTAACTATTCTTCCCAGAGGTAGTTAGTCTATTTATTTTTGTTTTAGATTTTATATATTTATTGTTAGTGTCTTGTGTGTTTATGAGATCAGAGTAACATAAATTAAAATTTATTATATCACATTCTCATAGTTAATACCGTGATTCTATGATTAAAATGAGCCTCAAGATCCTAAAAAAAAAAAAATAAAATAAAAACTTACCATACATAACATCTCTGCAAGTAAGTTCACTTAGCTTCATTTCAAAACATGATGAACAACACATCTCAATCTCTAA